>NC_091123.1:600000-772500 GCF_040183065.1 Periplaneta americana | reverse complement strand
TAGTGACAAAAAAAGAAACAGAAGGAAGGAAGAATACAAGAGTGAAAAAACAAATGAAAGGTGAAGGAGAGAACAAGAAGGTGACGGAGGGGAAGTAAAGAAAAGAGGAAGCAAGGAATTGAAGAGGAAGTGACGGAAGATAGGAGAGTAGAGGTAATAGAAAATAAGGCAGGGGGAAGACGGAGTGGAAATGGACACACAAGGGAAAAAATGAATATAGGGACGAAAGGAGGTAACAGCGAAAAATCGATACATGATGAAGCTGCAACGAAAGACATAAATGAGCATTGTGTATGGTGCGTGCATGTCAGATCTATATCATCGACCACAGGCGGCGACCTTTCGATATAGCGCAAAGAAAGCTTGTTAAGGTACTGTAAATTTATTTCAACTCAACAATAGGATTTTATTCTTCCAACAATAATTCCTTTCTACAATTCACCTTAAACGCTCTCGTCAACAATAGGATTTTCACTCAACACAGTATTCGTTATAGCACTCCACTGACGCAATGACAATTTACTTGGACTATTACGAACAACAATGAACTGTTAATCTTAACTAATATTTACAAAGCGCTATTTACAAATCAGAACTGTCACTTCTCAGTTCACAGTTCTTCTAGCTCAGTCACTCGAGTTCACAGTATCTCGAACCACAGACCTTCAGAGACAGTTCACTGTACTCGAACTCAGGTCCCTCCAACTGCGGTCCACTGCACTCGAACTCAGGTCCCTCCAATTGCGGTCCACTGCACTCGAACTCAGGCCTTCGGATGCTGACGCAGTTGCGGACGCACACTCGAGTCGAACTCCGATACACAAGACTGGCTTGCTCTGTTCGCTGGCTTACTGACTGAACTAATCATGAATGACACACAAACTCCTTCGCGTCCGTAATTTATAACCACAGCAACGTAACCGAGAGACTTCGAATTCGCGATTTTTCCACTTCGACGGGCTTCTGGAAGAGTCGGGAAGGTCCGTTCCCCCTTCACTTCGTAAGTAGCAGCTGCGCGCGCAGCCTCCCCTCTCGCATAGGCCCTTTCCCCTTTCTCCGCCGCGCGCCGTCCCTCAGTGCTTCATGGAGCCCGCGCGATCTTCTCTCTTGCGGGACGCTGGTCGTGAGTTCGAATCTCACCCCGCTGTCACAGTACGTTTTCCTCGGTGCGACTATTGCGATGATCGTTCAACGATTATTGTTGAACGATGACACGTTGAACGACAATCGTTGGTTACCATTTTGCTCGGAGCGCCTACGATTTGTTGATTTTTCACTAGTGGCGTGTTTTCATTCGCAATCGCATCGTTCTAGAGCAGCCGTGGCGAAAATGTGATCGTGCGCCGAGCCACTGTGTAACCTGCAGCGTTCATAGCACCTATGGAAGGAGGCGGACACCCGAAGGGGAAGTGAAGCAACTGTCTGACTTATTAACGGATTTTCATTTTCCTTACGTCAAGCACTCAAATATAATTTTGTACAGTACAAGACTACAAACTAATGTTTAGTACGTGTTACGAAGAAAGAAATGAATGAGAAATCATAGGACACATTATCACAACCTAAAATTAACTGTCTTCAGAATGTCTCTGCGACAAAGTTTCAAAATCAGGAATTATGTCACTTACTGCCAGTCGTAGCTGATCACGAAGGTATTTGTCTGTCAGTCGTGATCTAAATGTCGTTTTTTACTGTTTTCATTGTTGAAAATAATTTTTCACAAACGCAAGTTGCAGCGAACATGGCTTCAACAGAGCAAGCGAAAGAACGAAGCTTCGGATATTTATTTTTTGGCAAAGATTTGAAAGTTCAACATTTGTCAAGTCCTTACATCTAGCTTTCATTTGACATCACATTATAAATCTATGAGTTTAAATTGAAGATCTAACCGCATTATTCGTACATCTGCTGAAAAAGGGTCGACGTACAGAAATGATAATAATAATAATAATAATAATAATAATAATAATAATAATAATAATAATAATAATAATAACACTTAACCTTTTAATGTTTCATGAGTAACATGTAGTATAATGCCGTTTTATGTTATACAACCGTTTTCCTCGTAATACTTGTGAATAAATCATACATTTAATATTCTCATCATATTGGCAGCAAAAAAATGCGTCCTCCCATCCTACTTGGAACTTTCGTACATGGTTTCGAGAGAGACATATGCCACTCGCAGGTCAGAGACAAATACAAGTGGAACGGAGTTTGACTCCAGTGAGTGAGAGGGTGGGGTTTGTAGCAGGTAAGAAGCGCATAGCTATTATTGCGAGCCACAATGTGCTTGTGAGTCACATTTTCGCCACGGCTGGCCTAGAATGTCACACTAGCATTGCAAAGTAGATCTTAATGACGGACCATGTCAAGGATGTCGGGACTTAGGAAGAAGACCTTGGAAAGGAGGAGGGAACAGACGTAGCCATATGATTATTATTATTATTATTATTATTATTATTATTATTATTATTATTATTTCACTTTACTTTTTCATTATACGAAGTTCAAGAAAGAAAAATTATTAATAAAATTAGAAAATTGAATTGAAACGAAGAGTAAATGTTATTCATAACAGCTGATTGAATAACAGAACTAAGAGAAAGAAATATTTATCAAGAGATTCCAGACAGTCAAATAGGAATAGTGACAGAGAAGAGCTAAATACTGATCTAAGTTGTGGGACAAGAATAGAAATGTCAGTACACGAAATAAGCGACACAGACGTGGTAAGAAGGCATCTTATGCGTATTTTTTTTTATATTTTAGTAGGTTATTTTACGACGCTTTATCAACATCGTAGGTTATTTAGCGTTTGAATGAGATGAAGGTGATAATGTCGGTGAAATGAGTCCGGGATCCAACACCGAAAGTTAAGGCTGGTTCACAATAAACCGGGAACGAGAACCAGAATGAAAACGAGAAGCAGAGGACGTGAATATGAAAATTTTTGATTCACAATAAACCGAGAACGTAGACGACTATGCATATCGATATGCATGTCAATAACGATATGTAAAGTCGATATTACGCATTCTGATGTTATTTGTGTATAATTGACCAATGGCGTTCTCTCATGAGTACAAGGCAGCCAACATAAACACAGGTTAACCAACTTCGAAATTTCAACTGAAACATTTCATTATAAATATGCCCATGCATCTTTATTATCACAACCTATTTTAAGTCTACCATAACGTAAAATAATTAGAGAAGAAACATTTGTAATAGAACAAAAATGAACACAACAGTAGTTATTGAATTGAAGCATGAATATGTAGTGTGTAATACAACCAATACAGTAATAAAATATGATTCACTTACGATCGGTGTTCAAAGATGCAGCTATTGAAAGCCACGTATTCTCCTTGATTTTCTCATCTTTATACGAGGCGCGCCGCTTATCGTAAACGTGAGGATTTTCCTCAACACTCAAAATTAGAATCTCATCAAATAAAACTTGCTCCATGATTACATAGCACAGAACAAAATAATGCATAGGTTATGTCACGGTCTTCTTGCTACAAAATGTACGACGACAAAATAGCTTTTAGATGGCAATAGAATGAATCTAGTGAACGCCAAAGTTGAAACTTGGCTAACTCTCCGTTCCCGATCCCGGGCTCCGGCAAGCTTTTCGTTAATTGTGAATGCTCACTTTTAAATGTACACATTTTAACAATTTTACCGTTTTCGTTTTCGTTCCGATTCTCGTTCCCGGTTTATTGTGAACCAGCCTTTACCCAGCATTTGCTCATATTGGTTTGAGGAAAAACCCCGGAAAAAACCTCAACCAGGTAACTTGCCCCGGCCGGGAATCAAAAACGGGCCACCTGGTTTCGCGGCCAGACACGCTAACCGGTACTGCATATTAAGGTGATAATATATCCCGTAGCTTGTTGTTCTTAATTACACACAGAGATAGCTGACTGTAATCAATCCTGTCACAATTTGGGACTTCGCTATGGTTACCGAAGTTAGTTAACATAGCAACCGAAATCCGCAAACATGTCAACAATACGCGGCGTGATGTGCGGCATTCATATGTTAACAAGAAGTCAGCGGTGAAATGCTGTCAGCAGCTGTCAAATTTGTATGCGCTTCCATTTTGTCAAACAGACAAACAAATGACCATCACACTAATTCGGAGCTTTAAATTTGGAACGCAACAAGTGGATGTCATGGAATTTGGGATGGAATTTACAGTAGTTGTATTTTAAATTAACCTGGAATAAATTATTGCATGAAATTATTTTAGTTTGCGCTCCATAAGTTTAAAATTTAATTACGCATTTATGTTCTGGGACCTTTGGACTGATACGATTCGAAACCAAATATATATATATAGCACATTATTTACTGGTATTTTCAAGAAGTTACTTAAAAAATATGCGACCGTTAGATTTTTTAAATAGGATAATAATTTAATATGAAAAGATTGATAAAGAAAACTGTTTCTTAAAAGAAGGCTTGTGGGGTGTTGTTCTCTTAATACAGGATCAGGCAATTACTGGTTACACACTTGAAACAGAAATGTCTCCTTGCTTCTGCTTGTGCTATGCAAACATATCTCTGACTATTCCTTTTTTAATATGAGGGTTGGCCAAAAGGTTTTACACCACACATTTTTCTTTTTCATGTCAGAACAAAGCCATGAGCTGAAAATTTCCAGTTATTTAAGTTTGAATTTTGCGCTTTTGATGTATTCCGACGGATGAAACCATAACTACAACATTGTCAGCGTGGGCAGACTTATGATAGCGAAGTACTATCACAGTTTACTTTATACAGTTGCGAAGCTTGGGATGTTTTTTTGCATTTCTCGCGATAGTTGCTAGCCACTTGTAGCGCTGTGAGTACTAGGAACAATAGACTGTGTCACCAGCGAATAGAGATTATAAAGAATGGACACTGAGCGAATTTTACTGTGTTTTGTTTCTCTGTGCGCCAGCGGTTAGTTCCACTTTCAAGCGCTAGAGGTTAGTGTAATTGAGCATACGCTAAGATAATAATTGAGAATAGAGTTAAGGCACAGGATCGAAACATCGCCTACCTTATTGCATAATCCAGTAACGCTTTGCTTCAAATAAATTCAAGTTAACAGCTTTTCCTGATTTCTCAGTGACAAACTAGTTGTAATAATAATATTTTATATTTCAGATATCATAAATTATATTATAAAATAATATAATACATTATAAAATTATGTATCAAATTCGTTTAATATTTGTATATAATATAATATAATATAGGTATATGGTTTTACTTCTCGTAAGAGTTTTGTTTTTCCATTTTCAGCGCTATCAAATCATTACATATCTTAATTGTTGTTGGGGTCAACGTCTCAACTCTCATTATAAAGGAACTCTAGAGTCTAGACATTACAGTTAATGACGGATTTATTATTTTATGGATCCAATTTATTTTATTTGAGTACATAATGTACCTAGATCTATTAATTATATGTATTATATTTCCGCTGTGTCGACGGCTAGCTGGTGTGATGTCAGCGCCAACTCTAGGGAGAAAGCAGAATCTGACGCTCTAGCTGGCTTGAAGGTCATTGAAATCGGTCCGGCTACATCAAAGGTACCGACGCGAAGTGTCCATTCTTTATAATCCCTATTCGCTGGTGTCACTGGCATCGTGATCTAATACAGGGCGTAAGGCAGACCATGTGACTCGCTTAACCCGTTCACGAAGGACGGCGTTTCAACCATATAAATTAGTTGGAATGCATAAACAGTAACATATGTTTCTCTAAAATGTAGTGTAATTGCATTAATAAAATTTAAAACGATTAGGAGACACTTCAGACATAATTCACTTGCGAGTTAAGGTGTAATATTATTTTTGGTGTGAAAATGACGTTGTTCGTATGTGTAATACCTGTCTTTATTTCGATTAAATATTGCGAAATTCTTGTACATTCATTTATGCACGATTCAATAATTTTCAGTTGCACCGCACGGATATTTAGATATGTTGAAATTATAGGTTATGTTTACTGTACCAGTTGCCCCTTTCTGTCTAATTTTAGTGGTCTCCAATGCCCTGCCATTCATATGGAAATATTATATGTTATGTTTACTATATCTTATATTCCTAAATTCGCAAGTATACATTATAATTAAGCATTATGGCATGTACGATACCCCGCACATTCAATTTGTCTGTATTTTAATACTACAATTGAGTACTGAATTATTGTATTTATCTACTACCTAAGAGACGAAGTAACAATCGTACGTACACAAATTTCATAGGAGTGGTATGGTAAATTTTCTGTCTTTATCAAGGAAGGTAGATGTGCTATATTAAATCACAATATAAATTCTTTTTTATTAAACCTCAAAATAGCTTCCATTCTAAACTTGAAATGTTGATGCGAACAGATTATGTTAACATGTGAAATTCTCTTCACATTAAAATAACACAGTTTTGTGATTATTTCTGCAACATATTATGCAACAAGAAGTAAACGGAACTTATGGACACATTACACTAAATAAAGCTTAGCAATGATACGCAATAAAGTTATAATATAATATTTCACTGAGCTCCATACACTGAAATAGAAAACCCGAACAAACATTACGGCCTGGTCTAGATCGTATTTCGCATTGTTGTGAAAAGTTGTGTAAACTGTGAAATGTTCGTTATCGGTTGTGATAACTGTAAATGGCTAAAATACAATAATTTGAGTAATAATATGTGACAAGGAGACGTTTTTTTGCACTATAAATTGTAAGGAAAAAGGTCAGAGTTATCCTTCTTCCGAAAGATCCAGGAAGGTGAGTTTATAAAATATAATATATACTTTATGAAAATAATATATAACCCTTATTTATTTCGTATTTCAATAGTGGAAGGAAGGTGTTAATTTTTTCAAAAGAACACGATATCAAAAGTAGCCTACAATACATTTTATCGTCTGCTGGGGAAAGAGTCTGTGATGAGGCGATAGTAGCGATCCTGGTGGCTAGCAACTATCTATGGATGCATATTTAGTAAGTATTGAGCTTCGCAACTGTATATACTAAACTGTGGTACTATAGTTACAACGTGAGTTCGCCTTATATGTGGGGGAGGGGAATATCGGGAAAAAATGCAACCAAGTAATGAGCCGAGGCGGGATTCGAATCTCCACCCGCGTTGTACAATATTTTGATGTAACGCTGCAGGTCCGTGACGTGACGTTGACGTTCCGTATAATGTGATTGGATCTTAATGTGGCTACACGTACTCTTGAGTGTTCCCATTTTCCTAACGATGTGACGTCATCTTCTCCGGAACACGTGACTTGTATTACATTTAAAAGGCATTGTTTGTGAAATGGGAGAGTTCCTTGCAGAGCAGAACGGGATACATGTTTACGCTAGTCGCTAGTTGCTTGGAATGGAACCCTGGTGCTCTGTCAGTGTGCCGCAGGCAGGCGTTTGCATGTTCGAGCCTCCCTGTGTAAGGCCGCAGATACGGTTCCTGGAGCAAGGAACAGGGCTTGACATCACGACACGACTGCTGCCACCTGTCGGGGAAGCGGACAAGCTCTGGCTGCGGGCTACACGTGATTGTGACACGCCGACCATTAATCACCCCGGGCTGCTGGGAACAGTAATCTGCCTTTTCGTCTCTCTTACCGCAATATTTTTATCATTTCGCTTTTTGACTTAGTCCTTCATTTCCTCCATTTCCTTATTTGTTTCAATCTTCCCCTTATGATCTCTCTTCCGTTCTTCTCAGATCATTGTTATCGTTTCGCCCGGATTCGGTGAGGGCGATAAAATACTTAGCAACACTTTCTCCGGGAGGGAAGTAAAGCTAAGAGGCCCGTGTAGTACATTTACAACACGTCAAATCTCTGTTCCTGATTAAGGTCTCCAGGCAAAATATTCTGGTCATCTGTCGATTACGTTGCAGTTCGATTCTGCAGTTAATTGTGACACTGCATATGTCACTTTTGTTTTACTGTCATTAATTTAAAAATATAAATATAAATGATACTCGGGAGGAAATTAAACACAGAATAAATATGGGAAATGCGTGTTATTATTCGGTTGAGAAGCTTTTATCATCCAGTCTGCTGTCAAAAAATCTGAAAGTTAGAATTTATAAAACAGTTATATTACCGGTTGTTCTTTATGGTTGTGAAACTTGGACTCTCACTTTGAGAGAGGAACATAGGTTAAGGGTGTTTGAGAATAAGGTGCTTAGGAAAATATTTGGGGCTAAGAGGAATGAAGTTACAGGAGAATGGAGAAATTTACACAACACAGAACTGCACGCATTGTATTCTTCATCTGGCATAATTAGGAACATTAAATCCAGACGTTTGAGATGGGCCGGGCATGTAGCACGTATGGGCGAATTCAGAAATTCATATAGATTGTTAGTTGGGAGGCCGGAGGGGAAAAGACCTTTGGAGAAGCCGAGACGTAGATGGGAAGATAATATTAAAATGGATTTGAGGGAGGTGGGATATGATGATAGAGACTGGATTAATCTTGCTCAGGATAGGGACCAATGGCGGGCTTATGTGAGGGCGGCAATGAACCTCCGGGTTCCTTAAAAGCCAGTAAGTACGTAAGTTATTAATTAATTCGTTTTCTCCTTCCCGTGTTCATTTCCTGTATTTACATCATTTGGAATCCTCTTTGCAAGAACAACGTTCTTTCAGTTGAGTTGATACAGAATAAATTCCTACGTTCCTATACCTAACATAAAACATTGAAGTTCCTTGTCCATTCCAACTAGATTATTGAGATCAGTTTTTGGTTTGTCTGCGCTCAATGACAGAAGAATCACTTACTTGATATTTCTAAGAAAAATATTAACAAATAGGGCAAATCGCAATATAGCGAACGTAGAAGCTCCGCCCACGATCCCTTCCACTTTTCCCCTACTAGCTCAACAGACACTCTACGTGATAGGCGAGTGTTTTGTCGAATGCACATTTCATGTGGGTGGGGATAACTTCCCCTATTGGCGTTCGCTATATTGCGATTTATCCAACAAATAATATCGATTCCGCTGAAATACCCAAACTGATTCAATTTATTTTTATCCCGCACTTAGATCCAGAAGAAATTTGTTATTTAATATCTCAAAATCAAAAACCTTATTTGATATGAACTCGCCATTCATCACAAAGTTAGCCTCAGTCTATTAATGGGGTACAGAAAAGTTATTCAGAAACCAAGTTTATAAAACATTATCTATACCATTCATCCTTCATATCTCACCTTATTTTATCGGATTTGTATTATTCTTGCTTCTTTGTTTTATTTATATCCTTTCTCTTCCTTTATTGATCATTATTCTTCTTTTTTTACTTCTCTTGTTTCCTCTTCTCTTTCCATTGTACGCCGTCTTACCGGTTTCCTCTTACTTACATCATTCTACATTTACTTATGCCGTTATATTCTTCTTTTTCACCTGCTCTTTTTCCTTAGTATTCTTAACTGTTGTCTTGTCATATGGTTTGTTCATTTCTTCAATGTTCTTTTCCTGACATTCTTGTATTTTTTAATATTTTCATATTCTCATGTAATTTCTTCTTTAGTTTTCTTTCTTTTTTTCCACTTATTGATACGTTATTGTCGTCGTGTAGACCTACTTAGTTAGTGCGCGACAGTGAAGGATGAGCAATATTCCTGTTCCAACACCGACACTGTCCACCATGACTCCGGAATTCGAACTAGGAACTGCATCGTGAAAGCAGATATTTCTGTCAATTTCCACAGTCCATTATATTTGTAAACATTCTCAGTCCGCAGTTACACGGTTCGAGATTAGCAGATAAACCGGTCTCAGACAGAAATGCAAATATTGAAGTATGATTCCGTGTGTTTGCTCGGATGTGGACACGATCACAATCAGAGGGCGATGCTGCAGGCTGCCCTCAGTCTCTAAACCTTTCCTTTCCTGGTATTTCCTTTTACAGCATATAGTGACAACCGTAACCAAGTTGTCCGGGCACGATGGGGAAAGGGGCATGGTTTGATGAGAATGTCTTCACTGAAGGAAAAAGCGAACATAACTTATATTTGATTGTTGTGGGGAACCTCAAGGTCTTTGTACGCTGTGTTGACAGTCGCAGTCATCCAGTTGGCCGTGGTTCACACTGGGATAGTTTAGAGCACAGATGGGCATCGTGCCTCACTTGAGAATTTGTGCCTCACTGACCTTAAAAAAGCTTATCGCTCTGAGTGACATCATCTTCACAGTCCCCGTTCCTCCCTCACACAGCTCCTAGGCGTGGGCAGATTCTATATCAGTTTCATAAGCAGTATCAGTGGTGGCATAATGGCATTATCAAAGCAGTGTGTACGCGTTAGAAAACGATTATTTCATGAGAAATGGGAGGAAGAGTTTCTTTTTTTTTGCTGTTTAGAAGGGGAGAACATACGATGTATGTTATGCTCGAAAATCCTATTAGGCATTAATAAATTTAATATACAACGACATTACTCCTTATGTCATAAAGATCATGCTGAATTAGAAGGTAAGACAAATTAAATGTTATTTTTCGTACTATTTGAAGAAAATTTATGATCTTAACATTTGCCTAGTATACTAAATACGACATTATACCTTAAACACGCTGCATTAAAAGGTAGCCTACGAGGAATTAAATGTTGTTTGTACGTATTATTTCCAAAAGAAATTTATAAAAAAAATATCGAATGTGCGTAGAAAACGAAATATGATTTTCTGAAATTATTTTAGGTCGAGAACGTGCAAATCTATTAAGTAATGTTGAGAAACACCAGAATATTCAGGAAAATAAACGTAGACAACGTGATGGAATATTATTGGCTAGTTACGCAATTTCTCGCCTGTGATTTAAATCAATTCAATGATGGAGGAACAGTAAAGAGGTTTATGATTAAAGCTGCCGAATTAATTTGCCAAATTGAATAAAAGTTTTCGAGTCTCTCACGTTAACCAAGCGCTTTCCTAATAATTCGCCACTGACCGCCTTAGCGATTACGATAAGGTGACGCAGGTCACAGCAGTTTATATTTCCCATCCTACTCTGCAGTCTCCTCTCCTAGTAAACAAACTATTTCAAATCGAGTGCCTCACGTAACCGAAAATTGTGCCCATGTATGGTATAGAGGAGTCAAGTGCTAGAAGCAAGTCGACTTTCCTTCAACTTTCCGCGTGTTATATGGTCGAGACAGTCAAGTTGTGACTTGTCGGTCAAGCAGAATTCGAGTTGGCGACCCTTCAACTTTTGTGTCTACTTTCCCGTCACGTGATCAACTTGACTCCACCACTTTCCTCGTGTGAACGCTGACTTGTAGCAACTTGGCAAGCAGATATTGTGGATAGTGTGTTTATGGTTTAAATTAATAGCTAATTAATTTCGGTATCGAATTTGAGATTAATTTAACTTTCAAACATCACATTTTAACAATTACTAATTCTGCTTACAAATCACTTGGATTTTTAATTCGAAATTATTCAAGCAACCACCTGTTTTTAGATTAGGCCTAGAAGCTAGTGGAATTTGCTACAATAATTTGGAATCCTCGTTACAAAAACAACGTTCATTCTATCGAGTTGATACAGAATAAATTCCTTTGGTTCCTATATATCAAGATATTCAAAGTACCTTGTCCATTCCAGATCCCAACTACTTACATTATTGAGATGAATTTTTGGTTTCCATACGTTCAATGACAGAAGAACCACTTACTCGATGACATTTCTCAGAAAATCATGAATAAAAATAATACCAATTCCGCTGATATACTCAAAGTAATTCCAGTTTGTATCCCTCCAAATATATATAGAATAAATTTTGTATTTAATATCTCTAGATCGAAAAAAATATTACAACTGTTCCCTTGTTTCGGCCATACAAAATGTTATCAATTTATAAAATTTCTTATTTTTTGACAATACTTAATACTTACAAGCTACATCTCTTTCACGTTTTCATTTCTTTTATTTCTATTGCTAATGAGTTGCACCTACCTATTTTATAGCTGCTGCTTATGTGACTCATTATCACTAAAACATCGTAAGTTCAATTGTTGATGTACATTTATGTGAAGAAGGAGTTTTGATTGACATCTAGTCTGTGTACTTTTCCATAAGTCATAACCAATAAATAAATAAATAAAATATACAGTATATATTCAACTTATTGTAATATTTTTAGAATTGCATGAGATGTACGAACTTCCGTGGAATATACACGGCACGAGAAATACTTCAATAATAATAAAAATTAACATTAAACAAGAGGGAATTATTTCACAAACTTGTTACGAAACTTAAAGAACAAAGTGTCCATAACATTAATGTAGAAGTGGTTCGCAAAAAGGTAAAAAAAAAGAAAAAGAAACGTTTAAAAACATTGTATCTCCAAGCATACAACACTCAGCGCGCGTTTCATTCATTCATTCATTCTCTCATTCATTCATTAATTCACTCATTCATTCATTAATTCACTCATTCATTCTCTCATTCATTCATTAATTCACTCATTCATTCATTCACTCATTCATTAATTCTCTCATTCATTAATTAATTCACTCATTCATTCATTCATTCATTCACTTATTCATTCACTCATTCCTTCCTCCATTCACTCACTCATTCATTCACTCATTCCTTCATTCACTTATTAATTCACCTATTCACTCACTCATTCATTCACTTATTAATTCACCTATTCACTCACTCATTCCTTCATTCACTCATTAATTCAATTATTCACTCACTCACTCATTCATTCACTCATTCCTTCATTCACTCATTAATTCACCTATTCACTCATTCATTCACTCACTCACTCATTCATTCACTCATTCCTTCCTTCATTCATTCATTCACTCATTCATTTACTCATTCATTCATTCACTCATTCATTCATTCATTCCTTCATTCACTCATTCATTCACTTATTCATTCATTCACTCATTCCTTCATTCACTCATTCACTCACTTATTCACTCATTCACTCATTCCTTAATTAATTCATTCACTTATTCATTCATTCACTCACTTATTCATTCATTCGCTCATTCATTCATTCAATCATTCATTCACTTATTCATTCCTTCCTTCATTCATTCATTCTCGCCTTCCGTTTCTTATTCGTAATATGTTTCACTGTGTTTCGGGAATCCCCAGTGCTTCAAAGATATCACGTGATCTTTGTTGTCCAAGTCAAAGACCGCCGTCCTCCCCGAGGGCTGCGCAGTAATGGATTATAATACGTACAGCAGTTTGCTTTCTCTGCCATTATAAATTATTCTGAATGGAAGCTGCAAGTAAAAATTCCCTTTGATATATATATATTTCACGTGATACGTGTACAGAGGGAGAGGGAGGCGGGATTTGTTTCTTCGCCCTCAGGGAGGTTGAATGAGCAACAAACGTGGAATTCGTGGCGTTGTTACAACACGAGATGCTATGATTGAAATGTTGTTTGATAAACTGTTCCTATGGCATTACCAGAGAGAAGCAAAAATAGCGGAAATTTACTACATGTTAAAGAGGCCTACTGGAGACAGTCAACACGTTTGTGCAGTAATGCAACACTTAGATTGCTTGCTTAATTACGCTTTCAGAATATACTTACTTATGGCTTTTAAGGAACCCGGAGGTTCATTGTCGCCCTCACATAAGCCCGCCATCGGTCCCTATCCTGAGCAAGATTAATCCAGTCTCTATCATCATATCCCACCTCCCTCAAATCCATTTTAATATTATCCTCCCATCTAAGTCTCAGCCTCCCTTAAGGTATTTTTCCCTCCGGCCTCCCAACTAACACTCTATATGCATTTCTGGATTCGCCCATACGTGCTACATGCCCTGCCCATCTCAAACGTCTGGATTTAATGTTCCTAATTATGTCAGGTGAAGAATACAATGCGTGCAGTTCTGTGTTGTGTAACTTTCTCCATTCTCCTGTAACTTCATCCCTCTTAGCCTCAAATATTTTCCTAAGCACCTTATTCTTAAACACCCTTAACCTATGTTCCTCTCTAAAAAGTGAGAGTCCAAGTTTCACAGCCATACAGAACAACCGGTAATATAACTGTTTTATAAATTCTAACTTTCAGATTTTTTGACAGCAGATTAGATGATAAAAGCTTCTCATCCGAATAATAACAGGCATTTCCCATATATATTCTGTGTTTTATTTCCTCCCGAGTATCATTTATATTTGTTACTGTTGCTCCAAGATATTTGAATTTTTCCGCCTTTTCAAAGGATAAATTTACAATTTTTATAATTCCATTTCGTACTATGTTCTGATCACGAGACATAATCATATACTTTGTCTTTTCGGGATTTACTTCCAAACCTATCTCTTTACTTGCTTGCAGTAAAATTCCCGTGTTTTCTCTAATCGTTTGTGGATTTTCTCCTAACATATTCACGTCATCCGCATAGACAAGCAGCTGATGTAACCCGTACATATCTAAAGTTTTTAAATGTTGGTGTACGTTTTGAACACTATAGAAGGGGACTTTTGAACCACCCTGTATTTTAAAAAATTGGACGATTATTTTACATTTTTATATTTTCTTGAGGTCTACACTCAATAGTACATAAATTGTTACATATTCTAAATTCTAAATAAAGACAGGTATATGATTTTGATGGCGATAGTTACATTACCCCCCCCCCTTTATATTAGTCAACTGTAGTAAACCTTGGTAGCAGGAGGTTAATAAGGGTCCCCTCCTCTTCTGGCCGGAGGTTGTGATCAGTGTTGCCAACAGTTGTTCGTATAATCCCGCCAGACGACTTTCGAATACCCGCGATTTTCTAGCAAATATCTCTAGATTTTAAAGAATACTTATTATTAAATAATAATAATAATAATAATAATAATAATAATAATAATAATAATAATAATAATAATGAAGATAGAGCATCCACCCGCCAATGTAACGATATCCGCCCGCCAATGTAACGAATTTTCCATACTTTTTCCATTGCCAATGTGGCGCTATAAAGCAATCTTGAACACTTTTATCACAGACAAAATATATTTAAATTCTTATTGCACTATATACGTTACCGTTAAAACCCAAAATTCGACAAAACCAGTTTCAACTAGGCTAGTAAAAAGTAATTTTAAAATGTAGATAGATAGAAAGCGAATCTTCGTAAGATCTAGAATCAATGACAGGTTAGGTTTGGTTTGTATAGGTTTTTTTTTGTTTGTTTGTTTGTTTGTTTGTTTGTTTTGTTTTGTTTTTTTTTTTTGGACTTTTACCAAACAAAAATCTAAACAAACCAAACCTAACCTGACATTGATTCTAGATTATACGAAAACCCACGTTCTATCTTTATTTGCTTAAACTAGTTTTTACTAGTTGAACTGGTTTTGACGGATTTCGGGTTTCAACGGTAACATATATAATATGGAATTATCACTACATTAACACATCCATTATTTCACAGAACACACACTGAACGAGTTAAACGTAATTATGAAAGCCGCTTATAATGCTAATATGAATTTCATTTCTGAAATGTTAAAGATTAAAAACCGCTAGTATTCCCGCTAAGCGGGGTAATATAATTTTACCCGCGAGACGGTTATCCAAAAAGACTAGATTTAGCGGGAAAACCGCTGAATTGGCAACACTGGTTGTGATGTACAACGAAAAGTGTAAACAGTTCTGTGTAGCTACAGCAAATAATTTCCCTGTGAAGCGTACTTTCGGTTGCTGTTACCATTACGTCTTCATTTCTGAGTTCATCCTAGGCTACATAGAAAAGAAAGTCGTCTGATAAGCTTGAAGTGTTTCGGTGTTGTTCTCGTTCCTGATAAAGTTGCAAGTGCTGCACTGCAGAATATAAACATCACCTGCATTAATTCAGTAGACAGATTGCATATGCAAGCCAATCTCTGGATGTCAGGGATGCATATCCGTGAGGATGTTAAAATGGATAACGCTGACGTCACAATACTCATGATCTGCAAGCCAAAAAGTAGTTCAGTAATTTATTATCGCCGATTATTGATGACTTGTGCACGGAGAACAATTCCAGCCTGTTACCGTGATCAGATTGCACCATTTTAATCCCCGCTTATAGAATTTCCCTCCTAAATGATGTGCCTACCGGATCAATTGCTCTAATGTAAACATAATAACATAATGGAACAGTAATTATACGGACTAATCAACAGAACAATCTCCCTGCTTGCGCGTCGCCCGGATTCAATTACTATGATTATGAATTCGTGATGATAAACTGCAAAACCGCATGCACAGTGAATATAAATTTATAAAGACTAATACTGAAGCATACTTTGTTGTGCATACTTTGAAATTCTGCTTCAAAATTCGTGAGAAACACAGAAATAAACTGTACATACTTTATGATATATATATATATATATATATATATATATATATATATATATTCTTTTCAGTGCTTTGTATCTTACCATAGTAAATATTATTATTATTATTATTATTATTATTATTATTATTATTATTATTATTATTTGTGTATCAGTGAAACGTACGGCAGAGTCCGTATAGGCACAGTCTACTATATACAGTCGCGAAGCTCAATATGTAGTAAAAATGCAAACATGGGTAGTTGCCCACCACTAGGATCGCTACTATCGCCTCATCATCGCAGATCTCTCTCCTAGTAGACGACAAAATATGTTACACTTTCGTTGTGTTCTTTTGGAAAAATTAACACCTTCCTTCCATTATTGAAATATTAAATGCATAAAGTTAATTTATTATTTTAATGAAGTATATTAAATTCCACCATAAACTCGAAGATACCTGCAAGAAATAGGTTAATATTATTTTTTTTGTGCAAAATGAACTCAAATTTACTATAATCGCTTCACTCATTCAAGATTATAGCGATAATTAACTATGAAACCAATAAATATTAATTTGCATTTCCCTTTACAACAATAATAGGCTAATGGAAATATGAATTAATGGAGTAACTTACGTGTACCGGTACTTGTAGTGTAGGCTTACGTAGTTAACAAAGTGGGATGAGGTTAAGCAATAATAATCACACCAGAATTAGAAATAAAACGTGATTAATAAATTTTATTGTAACAGACTTTTTCTACGTCTCTAGTAAAGCAACAAATAGAAATAACAACAAAATTAACAGCTATAATTAAAAACATATCCTTTGAAAAAAAAAAGTAGGCTTAAGCAATAATAATCCCACCAGAATTGAAAATAAAACGTGATAAATAAATTTCATTAAAACAAACTTAATTTTTCTAAGTCTCTAGTAAAATATTATTATTCCAATTATTGTATTTTAGCCATTAATATTTTCATTACAACCAATAACGAACATTTCACAAGCATCAATGTGAAATACGCAACGACCTAGCACTCGATAGAAATACGACACAGTCCAAAGTCGACCGTGGACAGTCTATTGTTTCTAGTTGCTAACCGCTTGGAGTGCTTTAATACGAGATTTGCAAAAAATCACCTCAAGCTTCGCGACTGTATATAGCAGACTGTGGTATAGGTCAGTTTCTGTCAGATGCGTTTCCAATTCACTGCGGGCTAAAGCAGGGAGATGCACTATCACCTTTACTTTATAACTTTGCTCTAGAGTATCCCATTAGGAAAGTTCAGGATAACAGAGAGGGTTTGGAATTGAACGGGTTACATCAGCTTCTTGTCTATGCAGATGACGTGAATATGTTAGGAGAAAATACACAAACGGTTAGGGAAAACACGGAAATTTTACTTGAAGCAAGTAAAGCGATCGGTTTGGAAGTAAATCCCGAAAAGACAAAGTATATGATTATGTCTCGTGACGGGAATATTGTACGAAATGGAAATATAAATATTGGAGGTTTATCCTTCGAAGAGGTGGAAAAATTCAAATATCTTGGAGCAACAGTAACAAATATAAATTACACTAGGGAGGAAATTAAACAGAGAATAAATATGGGAAATGCCTGTTATTATTCGGTTGAGAAGCTCTTATCATCCAGTCTGCTGTCCAAAAATCTGAAAGTTAGAATTTATAAAACAGTTATATTACCGGTTGTTCTGTATGGTTGTGAAACTTGGACCCTCACTTGAGAGAGGAACAGAGATTAAGGGTGTTTGAGAGTAAGGTTCTTAGGAAAATATTTGGGGCTAAGCGGGATGAAGTTACAGGAGAATGGAGAAAGTTACACAACACAGAACTGCACGCATTGTATTCTTCACCTGACATAATTAGGAACTTGAAATCCAGACGTTTGAGATGGGCAGGGCATGTAGCACGTATGGGCGAATCCAGAAATGTATATAGAGTGTTATTTGGGAGACCGGAGGGAAAAAGACCTTTAGGGAGGCCGAGACGTAGATGGGAGGATAATATTAAAATGGATTTGAGGGAGGTGGGGTATGATGATAGAGACTGGATTAATCTTGCTCAGGATAGGGACCAATTGCGAGCTTATGTGAGGGCGGCAATGAACCTCCGGGTTCCTTAAAAGCCAGTAAGTAAGTAAGTGTATCCATGTGGTCTGTGTTAAAGAGCAAAACGATACGAGACAATCTGCACATCACTGGCGAGCATTCTAACCCGTGCAGATGCGTAAAAGACGTCGACTGTAAATTGAATTCGATTGCAGCCTTCACAACGTACTGCCTTTGACTGCACATCAATAAAATGTCCTCTTTTATTGACATGGGGTGTCATCTGACGTAGGAATCCAGATTGATTGATGAAGTCAACAATTGTGGGGCGTCCCTACAAGTAATATTGGCAGGTGCCATGGCCTTCCGATGAAGGTGTCAGCGCTAATTTGGTATTGACACAAATGTTTACACTTGACGTGTGTCTCATACGTTGACGAAAATAACACATATCTGTGTAGTTTGACAAAGAATTCAGTTTCTTTACATTTGACATGAAATAATCTTTACACATCCTTGTATCTTCGATGTTCCGTAACATTCTGGCAGTTCAGACAATTTTAATTTAGATGTGACATCCTTTAAGGTAGGTTTTTCCTCATGTAAGAAATATTTCCAGAAATAAAAAGGGATAGTTAAACGAGCAAGAATAAAGAATTTCACACATTTAATAGAAATTGAAGTAGGCATTTGTTTGGGTGCATTAGTTTATTATTGTAACATAACAAGAAATGCCAGAATGATAGCGACTTGTACCGGTTTAACCGGAAGTAACTCCAACTCTCTTATTTTAAATGGAACACCCAATATATATTTTTATTTTTGAACAGTGCTCATTAAGAGCTTTTCAAAAAGTACCCACACTCGATACTTCTGTACAAATTCAGTGTTGCTAAGTCAAGAAAACAGAAAAGTGTATCGAATATTAAAATAATAAAATATTCCTTCCTTAAAAAAAACAAAACAAAGCTAGCTCACCTTCTAAATTATGTGTTCAAATTGGTAGCCTTCAGCTGCTTTACAATGTGTCACTCGATCATAGAAGCCATTTAAGGAATGATTTAACCAGGCTTTAGGAATATCTTGCACCACTTCCATTTTTATTTAGCAACACTGAATTTGTACAGAAGTATCAAGTGTGGGTACTTTTTGAAAAGCTCTTAATGAGCTTTATTCAAAAATACAAATATATATTGGGTGTTCCATTTAAAACAAGAGAGTTGGAGTAACTTGCGGTTAAACCGGAAGTAGACCAAACTCGCTAATACCATTATTGAGTTATTAGTATATGGTTATCCTCACATACCAAGTTTCAAGTCACTGAACCACATGATTCAAAAGTTATTTAGGTGGTGCGGGACTTTTAAATAACCCTGTATTTTCATTTAACATGACAAGTACTACAAACTTATACGTAATTGAAGTATGTACATTCACTTTACATATTGTGTTTGCCATTTAAGTCTGTAATATATAAACTGTTCGTAATTTTAAACTGAGTGCGTAAACCATTGTTAATAATAAATGAAATTTATTTTGTAGGATCCTTTGAAACCAGTGGAAAAGTACCTCTGAGAACGCAGGAAACAGTATTAGTAACTAGCCTTAAGTAGCTTGCTCATAACAATCAATTATAAATCGCATGCCACAGAAATCTGTGATTATCTCGGGACATTTTGTTCTTATTATGCACAATCATTTTTATTGAAAATACAAACTGTAGACATTTATTATATTCAAGTTTCGATCTGCCTATCGTACAGCATTAAAAGTAAAAAAATCTCTTATCGGAATGTATCATAGTCAATGCAAATTTGTATTTGCATGGCTGTTATTCAGTAGGTATGTTTATAAAATTATCGTCCTCAAAAGCGTACCAATGTATTTGAGTCATGAAGTTATGTTAATTTCGTTTGTTTTAAAGTGTAGTCTATCTCAATGAAATTTAAGCGATGATAATAATAATAATAATAATAATAATAATAATATATGATTAGGGGAGAGTTGGGTAGTATCGGACATCGGGTAGTATCGGACAGTGCGTTTCTTTCATCTACCACACGATGATAGTACCTGATTGACATGGTTACGTTTCTGTGATTATGCATACAGAGACGTAACCATGTTATTCAGGTACTACCATCTGGTGGTAGATGAAAGAAACTCACTGTCCGATATTACCCGATGTCCGATACTATCCAACTCTCCCCTATGTCTCGTGACGAGAATATTGTACGAAATGGAAATATAAAAATTGGAAATTTATCTTTTGAAGAGGTGGAGAAGTTCAAATATCTGGGAGCAACAGTAACAAATATAAATGACACTCGGGAGGAAATTAAACGCAGAATAAATATGGGAAATGCCTGTTATTATTCGGTTGAGAAGCTTTTATCATCCAGTCTGCTGTCAAAAAATCTGAAAGTTAGAATTTATAAAACAGTTATATTACCGGTTGTTCTTTATGGTTGTGAAACTTGGACTCTCACTTTGAGAGAGGAACATAGGTTAAGGGTGTTTGAGAATAAGGTGCTTAGGAAAATATTTGGGGCTAAGAGGGATGAAGTTACAGGAGAATGAAGAAAGTTACACAACACAGAACTGCACGCATTGTATTCTTCACCTGACATAATTAGGAACATTAAATCCAGACGTTTGAGATGGGCAGGGCATGTAGCACGTATGGGCGAATCCAGAAATGCATATAGAGTGTTAGTTGGGAGGCCGGAGGGAAAAAGACCTTTAGGGAGGTCGAGACGTAGATGGGAAGATAATATTAAAATGGATTTGAGGGAGGTGGGATATGATGATAGAGACTGGATTAATCTTGCACAGGATAGGGACCAATGGCGGGCTTATGTGAGGGCGGCAATGAACCTCCGGGTTCCTTAAAAGCCAGTAAGTAAGTATAATAATAATAACAATCTGTTCTGAATAGTGAAATGCTCTATACCTCTTGACGCTACTTCGCAGCCAACCCAGCAGAAGAGTCGTCTCTGTTGGTATTATATGGGGAGTGGTGTTTTTATCTGTTTATTTTTACACCGTTCTAATTAATGAAGGTTGGCAGCACTGAAGGGCCTCGTTACGTGCTGAAGGGATCCCCATGTTCGCGGTCAAGTCAATTAGTGGTGGAGAGGCACGCCAATCAGCATCTGCCTTTGTACGCCCAGATATTCGAGCAGCGGACTTTATCGCTACAAATTAAGCAGATTTTTTTTTTTTTCATTCACGGCGAGAAACTGACGGTTTATTTCCCTTCCATACGAAATAGGTATGAGTTATTCTGTGTTGTCTCACGAGACGGTATTTGATCTTCAGAGCATGTAATGTATGTATGTATTTATTCACACTGCAATGGGTATATACCCGGTGGCAGTGGTAACTAATTACACTCAATAATGACAATAATAAACACAATTAATAAAAAATACAATTAATAATAATACTAATAATTAATAATAATAATAATAATAATAACAGGGAATATACTAAATGAAATGAAACGATCACTTAAAATAACATTTGAAATAAATCTAATTTGTATCTTAAAGCTAAGATCGAACTAAAACCCACGAGTATGATATGTTCATATCTGCACAAGTACCTTTGAACATTACACTCATTTCGCTGTCAACTCACTCACTCCACTGGAACTACGACACATTTCACTGATTCTATCCTGATTTCACTAACACTTCAAAAACATTTCACTGTTCAAATACTATTGCACTGCCACTATAAACTATAAAGCTTCACTAACAGGAACACGTTTCACTTACACTACACACTTCACTGACACGACATAATTCTTCACTGATAGAACACTTCAATAACAAAATATCATTTACACCCTTTAAATACTGTGTATAATTATCGTCTATTAGTAAAGTCCTTAAGCCTATTTTTAAATACATTTTTAGTTATTGGTCAAGCCTTTAGTAAGTCTGCAGGTAAAGCATTCCAGTCCCTGATAGTACGATTGAGAAAAGAAAACTTTCCAGTGTCCGTCCTCTGTCTTCTTTCCCTCAATTTATATGAGTGGTCGTTCCTTGAAGAGTAATTTGGCGGCTGCAACCTATTCTTTATTTCTCTCCAGGCAGGCTCACCTCTGTATGTTTTGAACAGTGCGCATAATCGAATTCGCGTTCTCCTTTCCGTGAATGTGTCCCATTTTAATGGTGAATTTTTCCGACATCACTTGAGAGCCCGTTTTTGAATCTTTTCCAGTGTCTTAATATGTTCTATTCTTTAAGGATCCCAACATGCAGCACCATATTCCATTACTAGACGAACTGAACCAGTGCGTTCAGCTCCTTGTGACAGTTTATCCAGCACAACAATAATAGAATACTAAAAGAGGGGATTATTATTATCATTATTATTATTATTATTATTATTATTATTATTATTATTATTATTATAAAATGTTTTTATACTACCTTAAAATATACAAAAACCGTTTTCCATATTGTATGTATGTATGTATGTTTGCATGTATGTATGTATGCATGTATGTACTTATTAAACACTACAATTGGGTATAGGCCTACACCCGGTGGCAGTGATATATAATATACAGGGACATCATTTTATTTTTACTTCAATTTTTATTGTACCTGAGTTTTTGAATGTACTTCACTCCCACCCCTTCTGCTAATGAAGTTCAACCGTCCTCCACACAGATGCAAAGACCGCATATACAGTCACAGTAGCCTTACGGTCATAGTAAACAGTACGTTCAAAAAATTTGTTCGCGTTTTCCAGTGACGAAAGAGCTTTCAATATTGAATCATTTTCTATTTGTCTACGTCGCATCCCGGTTTCCCCCACCTGCTTCTATTCGCCTCTCTGTAAAGGCTAGTGGCTGGGCTGTCTTAGCTCTTCTCTGGGAACATTAATTTCTGTTAGGAATTGGACGTCTACGTAATGTTATACCCATACAATTGTTTAAAATAACTTAAATAAAAGGGCTTCGTTAAGTAATTAACTGTCACGTGATTTCCTCTCTTTCTACGACGCTGCGACGTAACCCCTTGGACGGACAGTAGATAGCATGTCTGAGAAATTTTGTCTTCTCGGATCGGGCAGAAGTGAAATTGAATTAACAGTACGTAAGGTACTCTTTTATAGAGTAGGTACAGAATTATTTCAACATGAGTTACTAATACGAAGGACGAACCTGGTAATTGGAATTACGTACAGTAGTCTATAGTGCGATAATATGCACATTAGAAAAGAAGTTTGTATCGAAATGAACGGCCACCATTTTCAAAAAATGTGTTTAAATATCCCTATTATGATTATTTTTCAATTTAACTTCATTCTCTATATTGTACGCTAATGTGCTGTAGACAGTATAATATACACTGCATAATGAATACGTCCACATGGACAGCTCAGTTCGTGAGTAAAAACACTCATTGTTAATACTGTACTGTATTTTGATTAAACAAAAACCTAATGAAAATGATCAAACTCAAAATCGCGATTTTGCTAGTTTACGTAAAGGGATGAACTACTTTTCTTCCCTCCTATACATAGTTAAGTGATTTGTGTGAATAATATGCCAGTATCATCGAACTCCAGTCGTGGAAGGAGGTAGCAAGCGGCGTTTCCGGTTCTTAACCGTTAATCCAAAGGTATAGCCAGGTTAATATTAGAAATGTTAGTAAAATAAAATGATGTCCCTGTACAATAATAACATTACAATAAATATTAATAAAATGTGCAATAATTGCAGAAAAAAATAATAATAAAAATAAACGTAAATCTAATTGTAACTATGATTAAATAGATGCAATAAACCGAGGACTATAAATAAAAACTAAGCTATATTAACCCCTACAATAAGCAAAAGTAAACCTAACTTATAAGTTGCCTACTTCTATTAAACCCAACTATTATCAACTTAAGTAATTACATAGCATCTTAATTAATTACATATCTGTTTAATTATATATCAACTTAATTAATTATATGACACAATTTAGATAATTACACTGCCCTACAATTACATTTTCAGTCTAATCTTCTCAACCTTTCCTTAAATGTATTGATTTTAAGGGGACAACCCTGAAAGATTGCCGCAGGTAAGCTGTTCCAGTCTGCTATTGTGCGGTTAACAAAGGAAAAATTTGCCACGTCGGTTCTTTGTTTTCTACATTTAAACTTCCTAATATGATCAGCCCTTCCTAAGTATGATGGTGTTGCTAATCTAGCATTGATGTCGGTCCATACTTTGTGTCCCATTTGTGCCTTAAACAATGCGGTGAGTCTGGTTTTTCGTCGCCTTGATTTGAGAAATTCCCACCCCAAGTCTTTTACTATCTCTTCACCATGTCCCCATGAATGAAGAATCAAATTTTCGCTTTTGTGCAGGTGGATAAGGAATTGGAACACAAGTGTTCGTGAAGCCACTGATAATAAGTGTTAAATTCTCTAATCACGGAGGTTTTCTGTGGACAGGAAATTCGAGTTACTTTGTTGTTAGATATGTGGAGTACATTGAAATGATTCACTACTACTGCTACTGCAACTTGTTGCTACTAATAACACTACCACCATTATTGTTATTATACTACTACCTAATTTTTTATTCATTTCACCCAAATATCTAAACATGAACGCAATTGAACCGTTACTGAAATGTAGGCCTGTAAATCTCTTTCACTCTGGTAGTTTTTATCAACAGTAATCTCACTAGAGGTTTTGATTTTTATCGATAAATCTGCGAGTGGAACACGAACAGATTTATCTAGAGAAAATCAAAACTCGAGTGGGATTTAATTGACTATTACACGATTAGAAGAAAGTATATAAAGATTAGAAGTAACAAAGTACTCCAATATAATAAAATATTAATTGGCTAACGAAAATACAACTGTCTTCAAATGTATTATTGTACCATCGCAACATTACGCTAGATGGCAGTAGTGTTTTATGATTATGTTTTCTTGTTACCGGTATCAGTTGTGCCAACTATGGAATCTTCATTGAACTCTGTGGACGGTTACTAGTCAAGAAGGCTTTGTTGATTCAGTTTCATTTTTATTAAAACATTTGCATTCCACTTCAATTATCCCAATCCCAGTAATGAACGTCACTTGACAGATGAATTTCAATAAATCTTAGTATTAAACAATCTCTGATACGTGACTATCCATAATATCATACTGTATAGCAGAAGCTATAACATAACCTAAATAATATAAACAAGTGTTAGAAAAGTTTTAATTAGGGATGATGAAATAAACAAGAAACATTTTAATTAACGATGATGACATAAAAAACAAACATGAATAATTTTAAAATAAACAATTATTGAAAGTACAATTTTCAAATTTGAATGTTTTAGTGGTTGGTGGTTCAGTTGATGTTATATTGGACGTGTGCGTAAAAGAAGTGAACTCGTTGATGTACATGGTGTACTCCTCAACTTATTGGGGATTTCCAAATGGTGCTCTTCATACATGACCAGTGATCTTTATTAATTCTTGTTCTTGAATGCCAATGCGAGTCATATTTGAAAGTGCTGTGCATCGACTGGAGTGGTTTGTAATTTTCTGTTTTTTGACGTCCAGACCAGTGCAGTTTGAAATGTTGGCAAACAAAGAAACAAATGCTAGGGTAGTGATAAAAATAAACAAATGCTAGGGACGCGATAAAATTGTGTGAAAGCAACCATGATTGGTTGAAAGACGTCCTTTCGTATTGTTTTATTGGTGTAACGTAATAAAATTGTAATAGTCATGTTAAATTAAATAATAAAATAAACTGATACATCATCTGCACGCAAACTTACTTCAGTAAGATTTTATATTAAATACGTACAATTCTCCATGGTTGCTCGTTTTTTAAGTATTCTTTTTCACTTCTAGAAAATGTGTTACGCGAGGAAAATGACGATATGGAAAATGTTGTATTTAAATCAAAGTTGTCAGAACTGGCAGGCTGTTACGTAGTATCCAAGTACGAAAGATGTGTTAAGATTATTTCATGTCAAATGTAACGAAGCTGTTGCCAAATATATCCTGTAATAAGAATGTACCATCATCTTCACAGTTTCTTTCATTATGTGGAAAAATTCAAATATCTTGCAGCAACAGTAACAAATATAAATGATACTCGGGAGGAAATTAAACGCAGAATAAATATGGGAAATGCCTGTTATTATTCGGTTGAGAAGCTTTTATCATCCAGTCTGCTGTCAAAAAATCTGAAAGTTAGAATTTATAAAATAGTTATATTACCGGTTGTTCTTTATGGTTGTGAAACTTGGACTCTCACTTTGAGAGAAGAACATAGGTTAAGGGTGTTTGAGAATAAGGTGCTTAGGAAAATATTTGGGGTTAAGAGGGATGAAGTTACAGGAGAATGGAGAAAGTTACACAACACAGAACTGCACGCATTGTATTCTTCACCTAACATAATTAGGAACATTAAATCCAGACGTTTGAGATGGGCAGGGCATGTAGCACGTATGGGCGAATCCAGAAATGCATATAGAGTGTTAGTTGGGAGGCCGGAGGGAAAAAGACCGTTGGGGAGGCCGAGACGTAGATGGGAGGATAATATTAAAATGGATTTGAGGGAGGTGGGATATGATGATAGAGACTGGATTAATCTTGCACAGGATAGGGACCAATGGCGGGCTTATGTGAGGGCGGCAATGAACCTTCGGGGTCCTTAAAAGCCATTTGTAAGTAAGTAAGTAAGTATTCTTGCAAGACATTTATGGACACTATTCACACTCACAATCCGGATATTATTTTCCAGAGCGCCATTACAGCAAAGGCATCGCAATTTTTCATACCCACTGCGATAGCTCGCTATTAAGTGCTCATTTGTAACGTGTTCGATATCACTTACAGGCGGAAATCTGCAGTTCCGTCCAGTGGCAACGCACTCAGCAACTCGGTTTTTTATGCACTTCGTGAATGACGTCAGAGCAATAGAGTGGCCGAGTTTTGTAAGGGATGCAATCTGCGTCCCAATAGCCCGTGTGCCTTCCTCCTCAGTTCCATGCTGTCTTTGTTTTATCTCTCTCTATCCTCTCTGCTTCTGTTTTTATAGGCTACATTCTGATTGTAGGAACTTCAATCAGAGCTCTGTGATCCTATACAAATCCTTCTCCATTCTTTAATCCAGATGGGTGTTTCCAGTATCCACGACATCAGTCCAGAGCACTGATTGATTCTGTAAGTCTGTTTTTTCACATCATTCCCATCAATATTGTTATTTGAGTAGTATGATATGTATTTATAAGGAAAAGTATAGTACGTGCAATTTACTGTAATTACTTACTTACTTACTTACTTACTGGCTTTTAAGGAACACGGAGGTTCATTGCCGCCCTCACATAAGCCCGCCATTGGTCCCTATCCTGTGCAAGATTAATCCAGTCTCTATCATCATATCCCACCTCCCTCAAATACATTTTAATATTATCCTCCCATCTACGTCTCGGCCTCCCCAAAGGTCTTTTCCCCTCCAGCCTCCCAACTAACACTCTATATGCATTTCTGGATTCGCCCATACGTGCTACATGCCCTGCCCATATCAAACGTCTGGATTTAATGTTCCTAATTATGTCAGGTGAAGAATACAATGCGTGCAGTTCTGCGTTGTGTAACTTTCTCCATTCTCCTGTAACTTCATCCCTCTTAGCCCCAAATATTTTCCTAAGAACCTTATTCTCAAAAACCCTTAATCTCTGTTCCTCTTTCAAAGTGAGAGTCCAAGTTTCACAACCATACAGAACAACCGGTAATATAACTGTTTTATAAATTCTGACTTCAGATTTTTTGACAGCAGACTGGATGACAAAAGCTTCTCAACCGAATAATAACACGCATTTCCCATATTTATTCTGCGTTTAATATCCTCCCGAGTGTCATTTATATTTGTTACTGTTGCTCCAAGATATTTGAATTTTTCCACCTCTTCGAAGGATAAATCTCCAACTTTTATAGTTCCATTTCGTACAATATTCTGGTCACGAGACATAATCATATACTTTGTCTTTTCGGGATTTACTTCCAAACCTATCTCTTTACTTGCTTCCAGTAAAATTCCCGTGTTTTCCCTAATCGTTTGTGGATTTTCTCCTAACATATTCACGTCATCCGCATAGACAAGCAGCTGATGTAACCCGTTCAATTCCAAACCCTCTCTGTTATCCTGAACTTTCCTAATGGCATATTCTAAAGCAAAGTTAAAAAGTAAAGGTGATGGTGCATCTCTCTGCTTTAGCCCGCAGTGAATTGGAAAAGCATCAGATAGAAACTGGCCTATATGGACTCTGCTGTAAGTTCACTAAGACACATTTTAATTAATTTACTGTGTATTACACTGTTATTTTATTTACGCCTCTTTGTCCAGTTCTCTCTACAATATGTATGACTAAAGTCCAGTTGTACGAACACGGAATAAAGTCCTGCTAAAATTAATTCCATGGTTACGCTAGAAATGTGTTGCTGCAAAACAAATGCCGATACGAAATTAATATCGTTTTCCGAGGACTTCAGCAAGCATAGCGAGGTGGAAAGCTATTTTCCCGAAATTGGTTTTTTAAAACATGTAAATACAACTTCTATAACATGTTCACGTTATTACTTAACATTAATTGATTTTAAATTATTCATATACTTTTATTTTACAATATTAATAAGAATACTACACGAAAATAGTGAAACTGCAGCTTATATGGTATTCCACAGCCTTCCTTATAATCCATGGATGCTGTCATTGTTACAATCGATATATACGGCCAATTAAGTTTCTTACCTTTCGTCTCGTTTCTCTTATCTATACTCTAATCACGACGTAAATACCAGATCACTTATCTGTGGCACGCTAAATATACCTCTTCATAGAACATCTTGTTATTCCTCATCTTTTACAATATCCACCTCGCGTCAATGGAATTCCTTGTCACAAAGTATTAGGGGCTGCAAGACAATAAACACCTTTAAGAACAGCTTAAAAGATAACCTTATTAGCATTTCACTCCAATCATACTGACTTAAACTATCACTGACTACATTGTTACTTCTTTCTTTAGACATCATCCTGATTGTGCTGTATTTTCAAAATTGTCTCATAATAATCTCTTTCTATTATCTAATATTATTTGAAATATATTAACATTCTATTTATTATAGTTTAATTCCGCTACACAGTTTATTTCAGTGTTTAATTAATAGTTCATAGTATTTTGTTGTTTAATTCGTAAATAACTCTTGTATACGTGTAACTCTCATCTAAATCAAATTGTTGAATTCTTGTAAGTTCATGCATATGTATATACACTTTTTGCTGGTTGAGTGGAAGAGAAGGCCTTACGGCCTTAACTTTGCCAGCTAAAATAAATCATCATTATTATTATTATTATTATTATTATTATTATTATTATTATTATTATTATTATTATTATTATTATATTGTATTAACAAAAAAGTAGGCCTATCAATTTTATTGTGAATATAAATATAAAATTTTATTATAAATACAGACACAAAACTCAAAATTGAATCTAATTGAATCATTTAACTACACATTTCTCCTTTGCATGGAATAAAAACTCTTTTATGAACTCAGAATAGTGTATTATCCGGAGGATACCTTCTGAATAAGCTATTCCATACCTTCAGTCGCTGCTTAATTGTTATCTAGATAATAACCTAAATTATCAAATGGCAGCAGCATTAGACCTGAATCTCTGATTCTGATTGTGAATTACTATTATGACATATTTTTGAGAACGCAGAAACAAAAGAAAATAAAGCATAATAGATCTGATGCATGAAATGAGTATGACGATGAAGAATTTCTGGCAAGATTTAGACTAAAAATGGATACTGTTTTAAACGTACTGGAATTAATCAATGATGATTTTGAACACATGACAGACAAGTAAAATTTTCACATTATCATCATTGTAAAGATATGCTAATTCTTTAAATACTTAAAATTCAATTTTAAACATAATCATAAGGCAATATTGTAATATTAGCTAATATCAATACTACGTTCTGCATTCCTGTAGGTTTTAGTTTGAGCATAATATCTTAGCTACAGACTTCCATACTCTTGTCTTTGATAGACGTTATGACTTATGACATCAGTTTTTTTCTACCACATTATTATATTCATTCACTACCTAAACTAGCTTAAATGTATCTTCTATCTTATAGTTTTGATTTCTAATTCCTCTTGACTCATATTATTTTCTTTATAATAAACTCCGTAAACAAAATGATGATAATATGTTCAGAAATATGAAAATAACTAGTATAATAAACGTACTTTATAAACAAAACACCATCTAAAGTATTGCCAACTTCTATTCGAATTCTGCTAACTATGGAATAGATAACTGTGGAATAATAATTTCTTTATAATAAACTCCGTAGACAAAATAGTAATAATGTGTTCAGATATATAAAAATTATTGGTATTATGAAAGTACTTTATAAACAAAACACCATCTAAAATATTGCCAACTTCTGTTCCAATTCTGCTAACTATGGAATAGGTAACATTGGAATAATTAATTTCTTTATAATGAACTCAGTAGACAAAATAGCAATAATGTGTTCAGAAATATAAAAAATAACTGGTATTGTGAACGTACTTTATAAACAAAACACGATCTAAAGTATTGCCAACTTCTGTTCCAATTCTGCTAACTATGGAATAGGTAACATTGGAATAATTAATTTCTTTATAATGAACTCAGTAGACAAAATAGCAATAATGTGTTCAGAAATATAAAAAATAACTGGTATTGTGAACGTACTTTATAAACAAAACACGATCTAAAGTATTGCCAACTTCTGTTCCAATTCTGCTAACTATGGAATAAGTAACCTTGGAATAATTAGTTTCTTTATATTAAACTTCGTAGACAAAATGGTAATAATATGTTCAGAAATATAAAAAATAACTGGTATTGTGAACGTACTTTATAAACAAAACACGATCTAAAGTATTGCCAACTTCTGTTCCAATTCTGCTAACTATGGAATAGGTAACCTTGGAATAATTAGTTTCTTTATATTAAACTCCGTACACAAAATAGTAATAATATGTTCAGAAATATAAAAAATAACTGGTATTGTGAACGTACTTTATAAACAAAACACGATCTAAAGTATTGCCAACTTCTGTTCCAATTCTGCTAACTATGGAATAGGTAACCTTGGAATAATTAGTTTCTTTATATTAAACTCCGTACACAAAATAGTAATAATATGTTCAGAAATATAAAAAATAACTGGTATTGTGAACGTACTTTATAAACAAAACACGATCTAAATTATTGCCAACTTCTGTTCCAATTCTGCTAACTATGGAATAGGTAACCTTGGAATAATTAGTTTCTTTATATTAAACTCCGTACACAAAATAGTAATAATATGTTCAGAAATATAAAAATAACTGGTATTGTGAACGTACTTTATAAACAAAACACGATCTAAATTATTGCCAACTTCTGTTCCAATTCTGCTAACTATGGAATAGGTAACCTTGGAATAATTAGTTTCTTTATATTAAACTCCGTACACAAAATAGTAATAATATGTTCAGAAATATAAAAATAACTGGTATTGTGAACGTACTTTATAAACAAAACACGATCTAAAGTATTGCCAACTTCTGTTCCAATTCTGCTAACTATGGAATAAGTAACCTTAGAATAATTAGTTTCTTTATATTAAACTTCGTAGACAAAATGGTAATAATATGTTCAGAAATATAAAAATAACTGGTATTGTGAACGTACTTTATAAACAAAACACGATCTAAAGTATTGCCAACTTCTGTTCCAATTCTGCTAACTATGGAATAGGTAACCTTGGAATAATTAGTTTCTTTATATTAAACTCCGTACACAAAATAGTAATAATATGTTCAGAAATATAAAAATAACTGGTATTGTGAACGTACTTTATAAACAAAACACGATCTAAAGTATTGCCAACTTCTGTTCCAATTCTGCTAACTATGGAATAAGTAACCTTAGAATAATTAGTTTCTTTATATTAAACTTCGTAGACAAAATGGTAATAATATGTTCAGAAATATAAAAATAACTGGTATTGTGAACGTACTTTATAAACAAAACACGATCTAAAGTATTGCCAACTTCTGTTCCAATTCTGCTAACTATGGAATAGGTAACCTTGGAATAATTAGTTTCTTTATATTAAACTCCGTACACAAAATAGTAATAATATGTTCAGAAATATAAAAATAACTGGTATTGTGAACGTACTTTATAAACAAAACACGATCTAAAGTATTGTCAACTTCTGTTCTAATTCTGCTAACTATGGAATAAGTAACCTTGGAATAATTAGTTTCTTTATAATAAACTCCGTAGACAAAATGGTAATAATATGTTCAGAAAAATAAAAATAACTGGTATTGTGAACGGACTTTATAAACAAAACACCATCTAAAGTATTGCCAACTTCTGTTCCAATTCTGCTAACTATGGAATAGGTAAGACTTGGAATAATTAATTTCTTTATAATAAACTCCGTAGACAAAATAGTAATAATATGTTCAGAAAAATAAAAGTAGACTAACTGGTATTGTGAACGCACTTTATAAATAAAACACCATCTAAAGTATTGCCAACTTCTGTTCCAATTCTGCTAACTATGGAATAGATAGACTTGGAATAATTAGTTTCTTTATATTACACTCCGTAGACAAAATAGTAATATGTTCAGAAATATAAAAATATCTGATATTGTGAACGTACTTCATAAACAAAACACTATCTAAAATATTGCCAACCTTTGTTCCAATTCTGCTATCGAATAGGTAACCTTGGAAAAATTAATTTCTGTATAATAAACTCCGTAGACAAAATAGTAATAATATGTTCAGAAATATAAAAATAATTAGTATTGTGAACGTACCTTGTAAACAAAACACCATCTAAAATATTGCCAACCTTTGTTCCAATTCTGCTAATAAACGAACGTCATACAAGATGGCTGTTTCACGAATAGCTGTTCCAAGATTTATTCAGCTATCGTAGAACTGGGCCTACGACCCACAATTTTAAGGACTTGTGAACGACAAAGTATAGCGTGCTACTTATGCAAGCTGTCACCAGATGAACTCGTCCACCTAGCAACTGTACGTTATGGCAGTGTTTGCCCCTGGCGAGCTCCCTGTAATGCTTCATGACATTTCTCAGCATTTTTGCCTTTCGCAGCCTGTATTTTAATGAAGCGTCTTTGTTCATATGAGCTAAACATTTGCTTAGGACGTTACAGATAGCAGTATTATTACAGCCACTGCTTACAGAGTTTAAATGACATTATTACCTTATAACTTACCTTATGCCCATGGCTTGTCAGTATATCTTTTCATTAATAATCTTCCTCATATGTAATCGTGAAAACTTTGTAACTAATTCAACAGTTCATAGCATAAATACACGTCATAAAAATGACTTTCATACTCCATCGGCAAGTCTATCGTGCTATCAGAAAGGAGTGAGTTATATGGCAGTAAAAATGTTTAATAGCCTCCCTATCGATATAAAAAATGAAACTCAAAACATAAAATTGTTTAGGGCCAAATTAAAGAAGTACCTGATTTCTCACGCCTTCTATTCTGTAGGTGAATTCGACATTCAATAACGCTTCATGAAATTGATACTAAAACTTTGTGTTGTACTAGTAGACTATATTGTAAATCTCGTCTGTATATATTTCATCTAGACTGAGACTATAAATTAAGACTTTATAATAGTATTAAGTTTTTTGACTTGTTCCATATTCTAGCTGTAAGCATGCATGAATACAATGGAATGTTAATAAATACAATACAATACAGATAGTACACATCAGGCACTATTCCTCCTCAGCTTACATTAGTCACAGCTAGGGAAGCTGAATTCTACTATACTCGTATTAAGGTAAGATAATGATTACGTATTGCCTTAAAAGCAAGACTTCTAGATATCAATCATGCTATTAGAGAATCGCGTTACAAAAATACATGTGCACATTATCAGTACTGAAAAGTCAAATCCTTTTTTATAGGGTGCCCAAAATGGAAAATCGTTTTAGGACAGATCGCTGCTTCAACCCCTTCCGACGATTACGTAGAAAAAGGACCACAGAAAAGTTGAAGGTAGTGCCAAATCCCATTAACTTAAAAAAAAAACTCTGTTAGAATGTGTAAAACTTGTTTCGTGCAATTATACAAGACTAGACCATCCCCTATGGATATTACCGGTACTTCTAATGAAACTTTTCTGCCATGCTGCCGATAGTGTTGAAGTAACCATCAGTAAACAGTAACAAGTTAGTGTAGTGATTATGTAATTATTTTAGTATTCAGAGAAATACATCTTTCATTTCGAGTTGTTATCAAATGCGTGAACTACTCGCATGACGGAACTTACGAGCTGCTAGCGTTGGCCAACTACGCACGCTCAGCTTGCTGTGGGATGGAGCCGCGCGGCGAAGAAATCCACGATGAGAAATCTTTTCTTTATTTTTTTTTCCACCCTTACCCAAAGAAAATTTCGGATCTGTAAACTGTGTTTTATTCTATATTAAGTCGTCCATATTGTCGTATTTTTATGTTTGAGCTATTTCGTCAAGAAAAAAAGTAAAATAAATAAATCTGCCTAGTCAAGTGAATAAGAATTTTTAAAAAATCCCTCCAAAATCATTATATTACTCTCTGAGTCTGCTTTAAAAAGACATGTCGTTGAAAATTCTACCACTAAATGTCTCTGAGCAATGTTCTTCCAAAGCTAAGAATTTTATGAAAGTACGATAAATATGACGCTCTATAAAATGAAAAGTAATTCTAATTGGGGATATTTTAATTCACCATTAGGCTTGTCCAGTGAAGGCCTTTCATGACAGAAGCACCGCTTTTTTTTAAAAAATGCGAGGTCAAATTTTCTGAAATTTTGTCCGATTTCACATGGAACAGCCCTTACGTCTTAGGAAGTGAATGCTCTATAAAGTCTAGGTAGGTAGTATCGTTCGCCATTTTTGTTCTTTCGTTGCCGAGCTACCAGACAAGGAATCTATTTGCCACACCGTTAAACATTATCATGTCGTAGCTCCTATGATAATAAATCAAACGCATTGTAATTCAGCAAATAATTGAGCGGCAAATAAAGTCTTCGTGTGCTTTCTGCGAACGCCAACGAAAGAGCCAAAATGGCGGGCGATTATATTAAGTATTTATCGAGCCTTAGGAAATGCATAACGTCATCAGCGAATCACAAGACACCCACGTTTAAATGTAGCCGACCTCCAACGTAATTGGCTACCGGAAATAAGAGCGACGGGACTATAGGGTTGCCAATAATTTTCGAAAGACGTTGCTCTTTTCTCGGTTTACGTATTTTCTTTCTTCCTATTTCTTCATTGTTTAGTTTCATTAATTTTCTACTTATTGTCGTAATGTCTCTCTCATTTTCTTCTTTTTATTTAATTCGTTTATTTTAGTTTCATCCTTTCTTCCCCTCTTCCTTTTCATCTTTAGTCTGTTTTCTTTTTCTTTCTTACTTTAGCTTTCAGTTGCCTTCCATCTTACGTGTAATTTCGTTATTTCTCGTCGTCTTCGCTTCTTTTCACATGGTGCGTATTCTGTTTATTTCGCTTCCTTTCTTTAATTCATTTGTTAATATTCTTAGTTGCTCCTTCCATTTCCCTCTTCTACACTATATTCTTTCTTAGTCGCTTGTTTATCACTGCTCTTCGTTCTTCTATTCTTAACCATATACATTCATTTATTTCCCTACTTATTTGTTTATTAATTATTTACTTCTGATGTCATATACACCTTCATTACCATATTTCCTCTTCCTATTTCACATGACAGTTGTCCCTCCTCTTTTGTTTTCTTCCTCTCCACCTCTCCCTGTCTATTTATTCCCTCTTCATACATATTTACTTGTACACTCCTCTATTTTAGTCCCGTGTAAGTTCCAAATCAGTGGTGGTGAAAACGTGATTATGCCCACGTGAGTTCCATTAAAGAATGGCTTAAAATACGCCGCGGAACTCGGCTGGCAGCCGCAGAAGCGCCCCCCCCCCAAATGTGTCCACTTCCGCACGCGCTTCATCGCGCGTCGAGTTCAAATACTTCAGACTTCAAAAAATATGAATTGTTGTTATAATTCTTTGTGTACTGCGCTCTTAATGAACTGTAGAAAAGATTACATTATGGAAAGAGGATAATGGAGCAATGGAGGAACGAGAACAACAGCGGACTACTGTGTCTGATCCTTATGTCTGACTAGTGCAAGAAAATTCTACCGTGCACGCCGGTGATGCAAATTTTCCCTTTAGTTCGAAAGACTTCAATCTAAAGAATATGACTCTCTCAATGCCAAATCATGGTTTTCTTCCAATGTTTCTCTTTACTAAATGTGCTCCAAACTGAATCCCCAACCTTTTCCATTGAAATGTATTGATACATGTAGTAGAGTGAATATGCTTGGGATTGTTATTGATCTCACACTAACATGGGAAGACCACATTAACGATATTGCTGTCAAATTATCAACGTTATTTTGTTGAGAAATTAAAAACGATACGATGAAAGAGTACTGGAACGGGGAAAAATTCTCTCCGGCGCCGGGATTTGAACCCGGGTTTTCAGCTCTACGTGCTGATGCTTTATCCACTAAGCCACACCGGATACCCACCCCGGCGTCGGACAGAATCGTCTCAGTTTAAGTTCCAACTCTTGGGTTCCCTCTAGTGGCCGCCCTCTGCACTACGTCATAGATGTCTATGAACTTGGACTGAAGTCCACACATGTGCTGAGGTGCACTCGCTAAGCCCGTAACAGACTTGCAGAGTTTTCGCCAGCGAGAGATGTGTTGCGAGAAAGGACGAAGAGCCTTCCTCCACACACTTGGAGAGTTCTCGCTATCACAGATCACACCTGCTATGATCAGCTATGCACTGCCTTCATGCAGAAAGCATTTTTCTGATTATAGTAATCACTCGTTGGGGGAAATATTATAGGTTATGTATTTACGTATATTGTCGTACTTAAATATATAACCTGTAAGTATATTGTCGTACTTTACAAATTACGTACGAACGCTATGTTGAATCTGAGTATTCAGATGATGAGGAAATGGAGTTACATGAACATATTTTGTTAATGAAAAGAAAAGTAGGCCTAAAATTAAAGCCAGAAATATCTGAAAATCACATTGCATCTTACGAAAATAAGGGCGAGTTTTGGACACTGGTTTCGATTTGAATGATGATACGTTTAGGCGTTATTTCAGGTTGAATGGACCTCAGTTTTTTGCCATTCATGATATGATAGAGGATTCTTTGCTATCTTCTGATTAAAATTACGTACACTGTTAAGACATATAGATAAATTATTTCAAATGTTTAATTAATACTATTCAACCTCATAAAAATAAAATATAGCCCTATTTATTTTCATATAATCTGATATTTGTCTCCAGATTTCTTCTTTAAGTTTCGTGTTTTTATAGTTTTCATCCCGTGTCTCATATAAATAGGCCTACGGGTGACATCGTACAAGTTCGATAAGTTTCTGACTGCAATTATCAGCCATCTTTCCTCATTTTCAAATAAAAACAACAGCTACAATTCATCGCCACCTGTGATATCTTTTTCTACATTCAATCGTCATAAAGAGTATAAATGTCAAACATCTTTGATAAATGTGTCAAGAAAATTCGCTGAGCTACCGATTCCAGCGAGAAACTCGCGCGAGGTTTTTGCCTCGAACGAGAATCTCTTCCAGTGTGTGGACGTCCATTTGAATCCATGTTATCAATCTTTGAATTTTCTCGCAACACATTTCTGGCTGGCGAAAACTCTTCAAGTGTGTTACGGGCGTTATGAGTGACTAGTTGGCCGGGATCCGACGGAATAAGCGCCGTCTTAAATCACGAAGTGATTTACGTATATCTTATGTATTATAAAATAATATATAAAAACGATGTGTTCCACATCAGTATGTTAAGCCAGCTTCACTTATTTACAGGGCATTGTTGAATATGGTTTACTAGTCTGGGGTAATAGTTACCACAACCAGAAGATATTCTGTATTCAGTAAGTCATAACTGGTTTCTCTTCAATTGTTCACAGTAGGGCTAAACCATTTTAAAAGAGGAAATTATAACTTATATATTGATTTAACTTGAAGATATTACTTATGGTTAAGAAATAAGATATTCTAATGCTGACAAGCTGTTTACTTTCTTATGGTCTTAGAAAGAATGATTACTTTGACATTCTTAAATGTAGACAGTCAAAGACAAGGAATAATTACACCATCATTGCTCCCTAGTTCAATGATTTTCCTCGACAAATTGTTTTATTTTTAAAAGAAAGCCTTAAGGATTCATCGACTCTAGAAATGTCAGATTTCTGCAACATTTTGGTAAATAATGTTTTTATCCATTTGGAAGTTCATTTCTTCTAGTTTTAAAAAATATGTAACTTCTACCCAATAATTTCATAATTATTTGGGCATAAGCGCACTATACTCTCTTTACCTTACGCCATCTTCAGTGTCTGTTTTCTCCTATTTCACATTTTCCGACATTTATTATCCTTCCGACAGATAAAAAGTAAGACTTCCAATTGAGCAAAAGACTTCATTTAGTTACCAAATTGAAGCTTCAGCATGTGGCTATGTTGTAAACTAAAATTATTATTTTCACTTGATTATCCCATAAATATACAAATATATATGTAACTTACATATTTTTTTTCTGAAGTACTTATGTAATGTGGCATATCTTTTGAATGGTTCAAGATAAATAAATAATTTTGGTCTGTAACATTCTCCATATGTATGGGATCATTTTCCCTAAAGGAGGTTTACCCTAGGTCAATTTCTAATGGAGTTAGGTCGGTCCAAAGTTTTATTAATTTTTTTTTTTTTTTTTTTTTTTTTTTTTGGATCCCCAAATTTGATTTTCAAGTTTGAATTACGTATATACATTGCTTAGTTTACTTCCAAGAATCATGTCAACAAAGTATGAAAGACATTAAGGGAAAAATGTGAATTTTTTTCCAAAGAGTTTGTGAATACCTTAAAATGATTTCTCTGATTGGCTGGCCCAGAAGGCATTTTACAATAGATTGATGAATTTTTATTTTTGAGTAATGTTGTGCTTTAACCACATATTGCAATTGTTCAGAAGTTATTGTCCACTCTGTCGAATGTTTTTTTATGACTGTGGCATGTAATAATAAATAAGTCCAAGCGCTGTCCCACATTGTTTACATGAACATATCCAAAGTTTCAGAGCTGTTGCTCATTCCATCACCAGGGTCACATAACCCAAGCTGTGTTGGACCCGCTATTTCTGGCAAACCAAAAAATTTGTATTTATTTTCAGAAAAGGTTTCTTTTATAGATTTTATTTCTGAATGTTATGTTGTCATCACATATCGCTTTACTCAGGTTGTTACATAGAGGAGGCATTTAATTATAATTTTCACGCGCAGGTTGTACCATCAACTCTGACCCGCCAACACGCTGATTGGTGGTGAACGTGATGGGAGGACTTTTCTGCTTACGTCACTTCTACAAATTTTATTTCAACTCTCCTACATTCCCATGCTGTTTGATGTAATATAAATATTGACACAAGAAACACAAGCTGATAGCCATAATGGCGACTAATTCAGATTTTGTCTTTTCCTTTCAGAGGGCCATGCGAACTTCTGCCAGCTGCAACTTCCTGCCTGTAATGCTCACATCATGGGCCAGTAACTGCCGGACAGGGACGCCTAGGGCGAGATGGTAAGTCAGTCTAATGACTCTGAGGAATCTACTTGATATATTTTGTTGTACCTCCGGGCCAGTAATCCACCCACATGTTGATGTCAACCCGTCTTATCTTTCTTCCCAGTTTGGTAATTAGTGTGCAGAACTGTTTCAGTTAGCCTCTTGAAGAGTTAAAAGAACCGTTAGATCTTCTGCTTGTAAAAATATTCAAAACAAGTGATAACATTCGCATCTAATTGTATGCGAGAATGTTGACTTTTGAGAGTCTGTCCAAAGCGTTGGTCGTCAAGGTAAAAGGTCGCGACTTCGAATGCTGTGGGTATATTTCCTTGTGGGTTAAGACTGTGACATTTCTTCTGCTACTCAGTGCCGATTATCTTCTGAAGTGAGAATCTTACCATTCCGCCACTGTACGCTGTCGCGGGATAGCTTTGCTCTCTTGGGCGGGCCGGGTTGAAATTCACGTATACTTGTCGGAGTCGGGCCTTAAAGAAACGAACATATATATTTTTCTTTCCGCGAATTATATATTTATTAAAAAATAATATGAAGATTATAATACATGCTCGATTAGATGTCCACTCGACACCCATCCGGAACAGTAGACTACCGGTATCGTAAGCTGTATAGTTGTCCCCTGTGTACCCTGTCTTAGGCACATTTATTTTAAAAAATAAACCAAGCAAAGAGAAGTGCATAATAAATACTCTATGTGTACATAATTAAATATACTTGTATGTATAACAAAACTAATCAAAGATTAACCACTTTTAAGAAGTACAAAATAAACCTAAATTGAATATACTTCTGTTTATAACAAAATCAGTTAATTGTTGACGGATCTGATACAATGAATAATAACATTCATTCTGAATGAATCAAACGTGAAGCTTTTACGACGCTCACTGAAACAAGCGCTGCGATAAGCTAGTCCTAGTGCGATGTCCGCTCCGTCTATACTCTATGCACTGCTAACCTGCGTCCAGTGTTTCGGTGAGCTCTAATTCATTGTGCACAAACTCTTTCACTGAATTACACACGGAAAACTTTCTCTGTCATCCCATACGTGACATATCTGACTTTATTTGTTTAGTTAAGTAATGTGGTATGAATGTTAAGGTCTGTTAGAAATTCTAAGCGAGTTCCACTCATTTCGTATAGATCCACATTGGGTCATTGCTTCTGGGAATTAACTCACTTGTGACGAAGAGGGTTTACTACTGGTGACCGTTAGCGCTTAAGAAGGAAACTACTACCTTCCTTCGTGTGTAATTCTAGTTGGAAAGTGTACAAATCGCTGCGAAGTAGACATAATTCCTTCAAGAAATCCTTTTTCCACAATGCAAACCGGACCAGTTCATTTGTCAGTTTATGTAACAATTCAGGGAAAATGTTATGACTCGATTTGAAAGAAAACGAAGAAGACCCATAACTTAGTACTAGAAGTTATTCAGTATTTCATGTGTATTGTTCCGCATAAATTGTTTCGCAGATAATATATTAAGAAAATCGTCCATTCATCGGTTCAGCAGAATTCGCTGTGTACACAGACAGACGCCGCTGTCACTGTGAGGGATGCTGGACGTCTGTTACCATGGAAACTTAGACGTTCATTTCTGTGACTTCATAATACTTTCTCTTCATTCTTAATAATGATAATAATAATAATAATAATAATAATAATAATAATAATAATAATAATTCTTTATTTATACTGGCAGAGTTAAGGCCATAGGGCCTTCTCTTACACTCTACCAGGTCACAAAGTATACAAGCAGTTAAAATTTAACAAAAATTTAAAGAACAGAGTACTAACATATTACAAAAAATAATGATAATTATAATAGCATAACAAAATCGACATTAAACAACATGAAAATTGTACAATACTAGAAAAAAGAAAGTAAAATACATTGGAAAATAGTAAAAGCAACTCATTTAGTACAAATGGTTGATATCAAAATGGAATGCAATAAAATAATAATAAGAAAGAAAAGAAATACGAATATTAAATAAAATTCACAATAAAAAGGCTATGGTAATAAATTCATCGGCTGATAAAGAGAACAAAAAGGGGAAAGGAAGGAAAGAAATATATAGTCTATATTTATACAAAACTATCGCAGAGAAAAGAGCTTATAACTGAAAGGAATCTAATTCAAAAAGTGCAATTTTAATTTATTTTTGAAACTAGACAATGTCCGACAGTCTCTGACATGTTGTGGTAGAGAGTTCCAGAGATGAGCTGCAGAGACGGTGAAAGATGAAGAGTAGAAGGATGTTCTGTGTTTAGGAATGGAGAGTGTGATATGATGTTGTGAGCGAGTATCCATTTCGTGATATGAGGACAAATAATGATGAGAAATAAGGAATTAAATGTTTGTGCTAACACTGTGATGGGAGCTGTGCGTATAACACAGGGTCACGATTCTTGTATTGAACGCGTCATCGTGAAGGCCTGAGTTTTGGAACTATGGAAGGTCGATAAGGAAGTCACCGTGCGATTAGTCTGAAATCCTGGGCTTGATTTACAAATATTGATATCGAATGCTGAAAGTCATTAAGTAGCTCACTGGACCGTGACCTGTCTTCAACTGAAACAGTCAAGTAAGATTTTATATATTGCGGGAATTAATTCAAACGTAAATCCCATTTCAATTAGGAGAAACACGAAAAATCAACCCTGAAAATTAATTCTTCTCTTTAAATGCAAATTAAAACCATTCTGTGAAACTGCTAATAGTCCAGAGACTTTCCTACGTTAAAGGGTGTCCAGCGAGAAACTGTAGTTTGTTCCTAGACCAAAATATAATTATTTATTAGCTACGTATCGATATGATGCTGATGTGGTTCATTGTACGAAAAATATTTTGCGCGAGATCGTGCGTATTTGCTTGGTTTCCGCACAAAACCAATCCGCGGAAAGTCTAAAATTCCACATTCAGTATTCCCAACCTAACACACATAACAATTTCCCTCTTCTTACCGCTTAAGTGACATATTGATTTTACTGCTTTAGGCTTTTAACATATTATTTTTAGAGACGTTCAATATAGTAATAATTATAAATTGGAAACTTACCACTGCAGTTTCACCTAAATTGCACTGTTAATTATTGTTTTTAAATATTTTCAAAAATTAAGTAAACTCTACAACTCCACTAAAGTTACTGCATTCGTGATACAAGTAACATTAAGGAAGCCGTGAAAAAATCATCAAGATTCCATAGACTGGGGGAAAAAAAAGACAGACGTACAGTATATCACGGCCTGCTGGAGTATAGTAAACACAGAAAACATTTTAAAGCAACAATGTTGAAGATAGATATTTTTGTTTTGCAAATTTGCCGTCATTGAACAGAAACCAAGATGGAGATTTCATTGCAACTAATTAGAAATTCTTCTTTCAGGTATGTAAAAAACGATCTTCGCACAAAATAATGTACGATACACGAGCGGTATGTTTTCTTTCAATTCTCGGAAATTAAAAAAGCTCAACTACGTTTCGCTTCTTCAATCTTTTCCTCGAACATGAAAACTTCAACATACCGCTCTTGTAACGCATATTACCAATGTTAAACCTGATTCACAGGGGGATAGTTTGGAGGAGTCAAGTGCTTGAAGCCTCTAAACGTGACGCCATATTTCTGATCACACGGAGACACTAAACCTGAAACCGTTCCACACGTAAAAAATGCGCGCTGAATGTTGGAAGTTATGCCTAAAGGTACACTGTTTTAAGTTTTTTTCTTTTTTTTTTACCTTTTTGCGAACCACTTTTAGATTAATGTTGTGGACACTTTGTTCCTTAAGTTTTGTAACAAGTTTCTGAAATAATTCTCTCTTATTTCATTTTAATTTGTATTAACATTGAAGTTTTCTCTTGCCGTATATTCCACGGAAGTTCGCACAACTCATGCACTTCAAAAATAGGGTCTATATATTTGTTTTTATTTATTTATTATGACTTAAGGGAAAGTAGGTACCTGTACAGGGTAGATGCCCATCAAAGCACCTCCTTCACATTAATTTAATTTACAATTTTTTATAATGAACAGCAGTTATAAAAAAAGGTACTAATATGTGATGCAACTCATTAACAGTAGAAATCAAATAAATGAAAACGTGAAAGATATGTTGCTTATTATGAGTTAAAAATAATCGATAATAAATTTCAGGGCAAAAACAAGGAAAAAGTTTTGATATTTGTCTAGATCTAGAGATATTAAATACCAAATTTCTTCTATATATATTTGGAGGGATATAAAATGGAATTATTTTGAGTATTTCAACGGAATCAGTATTATTTTTATTCATATTTTTCTGAGAAATATCATCCATTAAGTCGTTCTTGTGTCATTGACCGTATGAGAACCAAAAAATTCATCTCAATAATCTAGTTGGAAACTGGAATGGATAAGGTATTTTCAATATGTTATAATATAGGAACCTAAGGAATTTATTCTGTGTCAACTCGATAGAATGAACGTTGTTTTTGCAACGAGGATTCCAAATAATTATAGTAGCATATTCCATTTGCTTTTAACCAGGTGTAGACCTAACCTAAAACAGGTGGTCGCTTGAATAATTTCCAATTACAAATTCAAAACACGCTCTGAAATGTTTCACATAAAACGATTTTTATTTCCAGAAGAAGTAAAAACGAGCAAAACTGTATTAAACTTTTTTGTTTGAAATGTCTCAAAGAATAACCCCTGAAGTTAACGACATTACTTTCGGTTCACTCTGTATAGTAATTTTTTTTTTATCATTCTGTGTATCGTCGTTGTTCCTGCAATAACTCCTATGTGACATATTTACCGATTTTCAGATTTTTGCTCTATTAAATAACTTAAATAGTGATGTAGCAAATAATAAAATCTCCTATGTGTAATTATATTTCTTTGTTTCGAAAATGTAAGAATTCACAGTCTCCTATGTACGGCTGCCATGGGATGAATACTTACTTACTGGCTTTTAAGGAACCCGGAGGTTCATTGCCGCCCTCACATAAGCCCGCCATCGGTCCCTATCCTGTGCAACATTAATCCAGTCTCTACAACCATATCCCACCTCCCTCAAATCTATTTTAATATTATCTTCCCATCTACGTCACGACCTCCCCAAAGGTCTTTTTCCCTCCGGCCTCCCAACTAACATTCTATATGCATTTCTGGATTCGCCCATACGTGCTACATGCCCTGCCCATCTCAAACGTCTGGATTTAATGTTCCTAATTATGTCAGGTGAAGAATACAATGCGTGCAGTTCTGTGTTGTGTAACTTTCTCCATTCTCCTGTAACTTCATCCCTCTTAGCCCCAAATATTTTCCTAAGCTCCTTATTCTCAAACACCCTTAACTTATGTTCCTCTCTCAAAGTGAGAGTCCAAGTTTCACAACCATAAAGAACAGCCGATAATATAACTGTTTTATAAATTCTAACTTTCAGATTTTTTGACAGCAGACTGGATGATAAAAGCTTCTCAACTGAATAATAACAGGCATTTCCCATATTTATTCTGTGTTTGATTTCCTCCCTAGTATCATTTATATTTGTTACTGTTGCTCCAAGATATTTAAATTTTTCCACCTCTTCGAAGGATAAATCTCCAATTTTTATATTTCCATTTCGTACAACATTCTCGTCACGAGACATAATCATATACTTTGTCTTTTCGGGATTTACTTCCAAACCGATCGCTTTACTTGCTTCCAGTAAAATTCCCGTGTTTTCCCTAACCATTTGTGGATTTTCTCCTAACATATTCACGTCATCGGCATAGACAAGAAGCTGATGTAACCCGTTCAATTCCAAACCCTCTCTGTTATCCTGGACTTTCCTAATGGCATACTCTAGAGCAAAGTTAAAAAGTAAAGGTGATAGTGCATCTCCTTGCTTTAGCCCGCAGTGAATTGGAAACGCATCTGACAGAAACTGACCTATACGGATTCTGCTGTACGTTTCACTGAGACACATTTTAATTAATCGAACTAGTTTCTTGGGAATACCAAATTCAATAAGAATATCATATAAAACTTTTCTCTTAACCGAGTCATATGCCTTTTTGAAATCTATGAATAACTGCATAGGATGAATAAATGTGTTTTTTTTTTTCCTACCGAAAAATTTTATATTTTGCGCATAGTCATTGCAGGAACATCGACGATATTCTCCAATATTAGAGATGTGGTGGGGTTTGAGCTGATGTAATCTTCACTCCACAAATTCTGATTCACAACAGAAGTCACAACAGCGCACTCTCTGCAGCTTGTTGGCAACTACGCAGTTCTCAGTGTCCATTGCTGTGTTTTCTCGTAGGTGCTTAACAAATGAAACTTGCAGACCTTGACATGTCATATTTTTATTTAATCGAACTCCAGTCCTCACAGTTTATTCACCTTTAGTTTACGTTAAAATATTCAAAAGTTACTGTAACATAAATGTAGCCAAAAAAAATTATCTCTGATTTTCAGATACATATTTTCCCCCTTCAAGTGCAAAATGGGATAAAGTGGGGTTACGTATGTTCTCCAGGAGATTTACAAACCCCAGATTTCTCGGCAGTTCTGGAGAGGGGTGGGCAGGCGCCATGTTTGTAACAACATGCTTTCGCTGGACAATAAAATACCCTCCCTATGAAACTGGCCCGACATTTTGTATGTGATGAAAAATAATCCTCTCCACTCCGCTGTACACGGCAACTGTCGCACTAAATGATCTCTTTTCTGTCTAATGCAAATTTTCCAGGCCATTACCTGGACCTGAAAGGATTTGGCAGGCTTAGGCAGGCTGCCAGCTCTGTTCAAAACAAAATGTCGAACCATTTCTGTTTTTGCATCAATTATCTTGAAAACAGAAAATTATCGCACCTCCCACATAGACACTAAGTTAGGACTGCTAATTAAAGAGGTTAGGGTTTGAGCCCCGAAAAATTGAGCTTATACAGAGAGGGAGTGATATAACCATGCGGGCTGAAGGGGGTGATAGAGTAGGCCTGAACTAAATAAAATGAAATACCTGTTATGCGTTTTGTAATGAAGTACAAGGTTGATTAGAAAATTAGGCTGAAACTCTGTGTAGTTTGGCAACACCGCATATACACGAACTCAGATCTGAATAGCAGAGCAGCATTGCGTCCCCTAGTCACTGCAGTAGCGTTGCCCTCTGAGGGCAGGAAATAACTCCACGTGTTGATTTTTTCATTTACTTTGTATTGTATTGTATTGTATTTATTAACATTCCATGGTTTTCATACATTGCTTCACAGCTAGAATATGGAACAAGTCAAAAAACTTAATACTATTATAAAGTCTTAATTTATAGTCACAGTCTAGATGAAATATATACAGACGAGATTTACAATATAGTCTACTAGTACAACACAAAGTTTTAGTATCAATTTCATGAAGCGTTATTGAATGTCATGAATTCACCTACAGAATAGAAGGCGTGATAAATTAGGTACTTCTTTAATTTGGCCCTGAATAATCTAATGTTTATTTATTTATTTATTTATTTATTTATTTATTTTAATTTAAATATACAGAATAAAGAATATAATTGCAAAACAAACAAGAGAAATAGAAATAAAATAATACAAGCAATATAAAAAGAAGATACAGTAGTATTAACAAAATTTGAGACCGAATGAGCAGCGCTCGTGCTCGGTCGCAGTTCAGATATAATATTAAAATAAAAAATAATAGTAATAATAAATAAGTAAGATAAAATAGGAACTAAAATATAATTACAGCGGCAATGGAATTATATAATATAATATTAACACTAGAGAAGAATAATATCGCACGTGAAAAGTAGGACTAATATATATTTCAAAATTATAGAATACAAATATAATATAGGTTGATTAATTCATACACATAGGCTATAAATTTATGTAATCAAATTGAAGATATTAACACGTTTCTAATTTTCTTGTTATATGTTAGTGGGTTACATGTTAGAAGTTCTGGGTGTAATTTAGTTAAAGCATTGTACAACCGAGGGCCAAAATTAATGCTATGCTTTAGACCAGCAGATGTGAGACATTTAGGTTCTACTAATGTTGAATTAATATTTCGTCTTGTGTGTCTGTAATACAAACTTATTACGATTTTTATGATAAAATTTTAACAGCGTATACTTATAAATTTGTTCAATATTAAATACATTAAATTCAGAATAACTTAATTTAGTTGGATAATGGAAACGTTTCTTCACACAAATTTTAATTATTCGTTTTTGTAGTAAATTTAACGGACTAAGATTAATTTTTGTACTTCCACCCCAAACAATTATACCATATTGAATGATAGACTGAATAATGGCCAAATGAACATTTCGTAGAACTCTAATGGGTAAGTAGCATCGAAGATTAACGAATTTATAAATTGTTTTGAGTTTCATTTTTTATATCGATAGGGAGGCTATTAAACATTTTTACTGCCATATAACGCACTCCTTTTTGATAGCACGATAGACTTGCCGATGGAGTATGAAAGTCATTTTTTGACGTGTATTTATGCTATGAACTGTTGAATTAGTTACAAAGTTTTCACGATTACATACGAGGAAGATTATTAATGAAAAGATATACTGACAAGCCATGGGCATTATTTGTAGTTTTTTTTTAAATAGTCCTACACGATTCCCTAGATTTGGCACCTACTATTATTCTAATTACTCTTTTTTGCAAGAAAACCGCCCAGTTTTATTGGAAAACTGCAAATGGATAAACCATTCCTTAACAGTTTCTGTAATGATAACAGTAAAAATCAGAATCGTATGGATAGTACTGTCGAGTGAAACGGGAGAAAATCTCTTTCTGAGGAAAGTATTCATTTCGGACTAGCTAATATGGTTTATAATTTATTGCTCTACTCTACCCAAGGAATTGGAATCTTCACAATTACATTACTTCCACTCTGTATTTATTTTTTCACGGCCAGATTTGCTTGGGATAGCCTACTGAGATTTACTCCGTCATTGACTTTCACTACATGTCCATTATTGCCACTAAATCAACTCCTGGGCTCTCGTCTATAGTTAAACCATTATCACACGTTTCTTACGTGATAATATAAAATGCGGGAGTACAAGACAAGTATTTATTTGAAATTTGTGCCGGGTTAATCACTCACATAGTGTATACTACCGACACGAAACAGAATTCCGCCTTCGTTGAAGAGCAGTCGCTGTACGGACACAGGGACGGGTGTCGTGACCAAACAGGCCGATATATAAATCAAGATCAATATAAAAACCGTGCAACAATGTGGTGCCATTTGCAAATGAACATTTTGTTCAGTCTTTCTTGAAGAAAGGAGCACGCCAAATCAGTCAGTGAAATATAATACTAAATTAGTAAATTATATAGTCTGTATAATAATAATAATAATAATAATAATAATAATAATAATAATAATAATAATAATAATAATAATAATAATCGTCATTATTTTCTTTTTGTTAATCTGTTCGAGAAATAGTGGTAACTAGTACCATTCGAAAAGTTTTGATTCTCCCTAGATAAATTTTTCAGCAACTAGTAAAATTACTCGAACATTTGAGGGCACAATAAAACCTCTCGTGGTATTACGAATATTGAATACTACTTTATAATAAAACACAATCAACTTCGGAATAGTACATTATGCAACGAGCCTATAATGATAGTAATTAAGACGCAAGTATGTTTGTTTATGAAACGAGCGCAAACGAGTTTCATAATTGTCATACAAGCGTCTTAATTACCATTATAGGCAAGTTTCATACGAGTTTTTATGCTCGACCATAATCTAACTTGAAATTATTCAGATGTATACATTTTATTTGTATCTGACAAGATCGGAAGTGACCTTGTTCTAGGTCGTGAATTGTCAGATGTGCGCAGACGCGAAAGTATTGATTTTTTTTTCCGAGGAACAATAATGGCATTGACCTTGATGTAATCCCGTTAAACTTGATATAACCTTGCTTATTGAATTCGAAATTGAAAAACGAGATGACAAATTGAATTTATTTGAATATTATTTACAATTAACGCTAATTATTATAGTAACAGAACATGACCTTCTGCGACAGTATTGGATTTCCAGCCTCCGTGACTTTTCGCTAATTCTCTTTCGATTGCATATCCGAGAATAATCGATACTTGCGGTTTTATAACGGTACAAAGCTGACATGTCATTGGCTGAATACCTGTACTTTAATGAGTAAGTGTACTCTAATGACATGCATTAAAGGACTGCTACCAGGTGTATAATTACTACATTTCGGCATGGTCGAGCATAAAAATTATTATATTTTACTTACATCATTCCCAGGTAAGTTCACTCTTAGATAGTGAATACAAACAAAATCTATCCAGTACTTTGGTAGAAATCGCTGTACACAGAGAGTGAATATCATCGAAATGATAGCCGTCCAAATCTTGGATTTAAAATATCGGCATCCTAATGAATTCAAATTAACAAAAAAGAAAATGTAAATTAATGTTAAAAAATACATAATGAAATTTTAAAAAAGAATATTCTGCGGTAAGATGTGTTAGCTATCAAAACGATAAGAATTTATTGAAAATAAATAATATACATTGAATATTATAAAGATGAATAGAGATGGTGATTGGTGATGTTCAATGAAGATTTTAAAATGGTTGGTGCTATTGTCTGAAGAGTCTTATCAGGAACCTTTAATTTTCTGAGGATCTCCAATGTAAATTTGGGAATTGTTCCTCGCGCACCAAACATATAAGTCCAATGACATTCCAATCTTGAATATTATATTTATGACTGAGATCATCACAGCATGGAAGGTAAATACTAAAATTATTATACAGGGACATAATTTTATTTTACTAACATTTTTAATATTAACTTGCCTATACCTCTGGATCAACGCCGTTTGCTACCCCCTTCCACGACTGGAGTTCGATGATACTGGCGTAATGTACAAACAAATCACTTTACTAGGTATAGGAGGGAAGAAAAGTAGTTCATTCATTTACGTAAAGTAGGAAATATTGCGCTTTTGAGTTTGATCATTTTCGTTAGGTTTTTGTTTAATCAAAATACAGTACAGTATTAACAATGAGTGTTTTTACTCACGAACTGAGCTGTCCATGCGGACGTGTTCATTATGCAGTGTATATTATACTGTCTACAACACATTAGCGTACAATATAGAGAACGAAGTTAAATTGAAAAATAATCATAATACGGATATTTAAACACACTTTTGAAAATGCTGGCCGTTCATTTCGATACAGGCTTCAGTTCTAATGTGCATATTATCGCACTATAGACTATTGTACCTAATCCCAATTACCAGTTTCGTCCTTCGTACTAGTAACTCATGTTGAAATAATTCTGTACCTACTCTATAAAAGAGTACCTTACGTACTGTAAATTCAATCTTCACTTCTGCCCGATCCGGAAAGATAAAATTACTCAGACGTACTATGTACTGTCCGTCCAAGTGGTTATGTCGTAGGGTCGTAGAAAGGGAGGAAATCACGTGACAGTTAATTACTTAACGAGGCCCTTTTATTTAAGTTATTTTAAACAGTTGTATAATATTACGTAGACGTCCAATTCCTAACAGAAATTAATGTTCACAGAAACGAGCTAAGACAGCCCAGCCACTAGCTGGCGAATAAAAGCTGGTGGAGGAAACCGGGATATGACGTAGGCAAATGGACGACCGTACCAGTGCGAAAATGATTCAATACTGAAAACTCTTTCGTCACTGGAAATCGCGAACATATTTTCGGAAGGTACTGCTTATATGACCGTAAAGGCTGGTTCACAATAAACCGGAAACGGCAACGAGAACGAGAACGGAAATTATGTTAAAATAAATGTATTTAAATGTGAGCATTCACAATAGTTAATTGTGAATCCTTGCATTTAAATACATTTATTTTAACAATATTTCCGTTCTCGTTCTCGTTGCCGTTTCCGTTCTCGGTTTATTGTGAATCAGCCTTAAGGCTACTATGACTGTATATGCGGTCTTGGATCTGTGTGGAGGACGGTTGAACTTCATTAGTAGAAGGGGTGGGAGTAAAGTACATTCAAAAACTCAGGTACAATAAAAATTGAAGTAAAAATAAAATGATGTCCCTGTATTTCATGTACATCATTCCCTGATAAATTGACTCGTAGATACTGAATATGAACAAAATCCGTCCAATAGTTTAGTAGAAATCGCGAAAGGATTTTTATTAAAATCATTGTTTTCGAGACTGAATGGTGGGGGTTCATCTATGTGTAAATAAATATATTTTTTTGTCAACGAAATGTTTTTTTTTTCTTTTTATTTTCATGCACATCTTAGTTTTAATTAAATTTCTGCGAGTTCAATAACGGCGTACTGTGTTCCAAGTAATCCCGCAGCCTATACGTTAACCCTGTGCATGTCATGCTATCTGAGCAGACTTGTTGTGCAAGGAGATGCGTCCCAATAAATCAAGTTATTAACGTTACAGCGACTTCAGGAACTCTTGGACTGCTTTGATATCTTGCTCGCGTATGCCATACAAAGAACGGATGCGCAGTATTTCAAAGTTTCTAGCAGTCGGCACAGCAGGATGAACCAAGTTCGGTAACAGGAGTTCCTAAAATAATTTTTCTTTGAATTTTCTCTTTCCTGGAGCTGAAATCATTTTAAAATCCTCTTTAGTCGGAAAAAAATAGATAATCTTTATCAATCCCAGCCCCTGAAGTTCAAATTTCGCGGAAAGTTTTGCAAACAAGTATTTACATTTTATATTATTATTATTATTATTATTATTATTATTATTATTATTGTTGTGGTTGTTTAGTGACATAGTATGAAATGGACATATAAAAATTGGAAATTTATCCTTTAAAAAGGTGGAGAAGTTCAAATATCTTGGAGCAACAGTAACAAATATAAATGATAATCCGGAGGAAATTAAACGCAGAATAAATATGGGAAATGCCTGTTATTATTCGGTTGAGAAGCTTTTGTCATCTAGTCTGCTGTCAAAAAATCTGAAAGTTAGAATTTATAAAACAGTTATATTACCGGTTGTTCTGTATGGTTGTGAAACTTGGACTCTCACTTTGAGAGAGGAACATAGGTTAAGGGTGTTTGAGAATAAGGTGCTTAGGAAAATATTTGGGGCTAAGAGGGATGAAGTTACAGGAGAATGGAGAAAGTTACACAACACAGAACTGCACGCATTGTATTCTTCACCTGACATAATTAATTCATTTACTGTTCTATCCAAGGGTAGGTCTTTCACTGCAAACTCAGCATTCTCCAGTCTTTCCTATTTTCTGCCTTCCTCTTTGTCTCCGCATATGATCCATATATCTTAATGTCGTCTATCATCTGATATCTTCTTCTGCCCCGAACTCTTCTCCCGTTCACCATTCCTTCCAGTGCATCCTTCAGTAGGCAGTTTCTTCTTAGCCAGTGACCCAGCCAATTCCTTTTCCTCTTCCTGATCAGTTTCAGCATCATTCTTTCTTCACCCACTCTTTCCAACACAGCTTCATTTCTTATTCTGTCTGTCCACTTCACACGCTCCATTCTTCTCCATATCCACATTTCAAATGCTTCTATTCGCCTGTCTTCACTTCGTTGTAATGTTCATCTTTCTGCCCCGTACAATACCACACTCCACACAAAGCACTTCACTAGTCTTTTCCTTAGTTCTTTCTCAACAGGTCCTCAGAACATGCTCCTTTTTCTATTAAAAGCTTCCTTTGCCGTTGCTATCCTCCTTTTGACTTCCTGGCAGCAGCTCATGTTACTGCTTATAGTACACCCCAAATATTTGAAGCTGTCCACTTGCTCTACTGCCTCGTTTAGAATTCGCAACGAACATTAAATCCAGACGTTTTGAGGTGGGCAGGGCATGTAGCACGTATGGGTTAATCCAGAAATGCATATAGAGTGTTAGTTGGAAGTCGGGATGGAAAAAGACGTAGATGGGAGGATAATATTAAAATGAACTTGAGGGAGGTGGGATATGATTGTAGAGACTGGATTAATCTTGCTCAGGATAGGGACCAATGGCGGGCTTATGTGAGGGCGGCAATGAAGTAAATAAGTTGTTTGAAGAGTCCGAACCTCGTGAGTGACTGGAATAGTGTGTATTGCGTGGCAGGATAGCCCATAGACGGGCTGGCTTATGTAAAGTAGTTTCTCGCTTAACATTGGCTGACGACGGGCATGAAGACAGCACGTGAAACCCTGATTTAGCCACCGGCGTGGCTCAGTCAGCTTAAGGTTGGTTCACAATAAACCAGAAAGGAGAATCGGAACGAAAACGAAAACGGTAAAATTGTTAAAATGTGTACATTTAAATGTGAGCATTCACAATTGGCGAAAAGGTTGCCGGAGCCCGGGATCGGGAACGGAGAGTTGGCCAAGTTTCAACTTTGGCGTTCACGTTTCCGATCACAGCCCACTAGATTCATTCTATTGCCATCTAAAAGCTATTTTGTAGCAAGAAGACCGTGACATAACCTACGCATTATTTTGTTCTGTGCTGTGCATCATGGAGCAAGTTTTATTTGATGAGATTCTAATATTGTGTTTTGAGGAAAATCCTCATGTTTACGATAAGCGGCGCGCCTCGTATAAAAATGAGAAAATGAAGGAGAATACGTGGCTTTCAATAGCTGCATCTTTGAACACCGATCGTAAGTGAATCATATTTTATTACTGTATCGGTTGTATTACACACTGCATATTTATGCTTCAATTCAATAACTACTGTTGTGTTCATTTTTGTTCTATTACAAATGTTTCTTCTCTAATTATTTTACGTTATGGTAGACTTAAAATAGGTTGTGATAATAAAGATGCATGGGCATATTTATAGTACCGTATCTAATGAAATGTTTCAGTTGAAATTTCGAAGTTGGTTAACCTGTGTTTATTTTGGCTGCCTTGTATTCATGAGAGAACGCCATTGGTCAATTGTACACAAATAACATCAGAATGCGTAATATCGACTTTACATATCGTTATTGGCATGCATATCGATATGCATAGTCGTCTACGTTCTCGGTTTATTGCGAATCAAAAATTTCCATATTCACGTCCTCTGCTTCTCGTTTTCATTCTGGTTCTCGTTCCCGGTTTATTGTGAACCAGCCTTTAGAAACCTGCCTGCCGATCCGGAGTTGCGCTCGGGCGTGGGTTCTATTCCCTCTTGGACTGATTACCTGCTGGGGATTTTCCGAGGTTTTCCCCAACCGTAAGGCGAATATCAGGTAATGTATGGTGAATCCTTGGCCTCACCTCGCCAAATACTATTTCGCGATCAAATAAATAACTTAAACACGGATACTTATGAAACAAGAACTTGCGTGAAGAACATGTATAGTTTTCCTCATTTAACGTAAATATATCGACTGTGTGTAGCCTACACTTTTTCATTAGGTGTAAACTGTTATTGTACTACGAACCAAATCAGTGACCGGTACTACCGTACTATTTAACGCGTTTCTCTGAAAGTGGGCTTGGATTTGCCGTTTGCTTACTGTAGGTATTTTGAAACCTCCTGTATTTCCTGCAGAGGAATTTCCACTCTCAACAAAGTTGTTACATTTTCCGTACAAAAATGTGGACGCCTCACAAATCGCGACGCTGAAGAGAATATCCGTTGAAGATTTTTTACATTCTCATCGCGAACCAGTGAGGTGGAAATTCCAAGACATATGCTACAAGTTTCGCTTCCTGCGACATCGAAGACCTAACTACAGAGATATCTGGTAGAGAAGCTCGGAACCAAATTTATCTCCGTGATGCAAGGTCAGAAAATCTTACACACACTTTAACAATGAGTTTACGTGGCGTGAAGACTGCCAACAAGCTTGTGCGAAGCGGCAAATGAACCGAGAGTAGCTTTACACGTCAACATAAACTGGCATGTGGTGAATTAGCCTGCTTCCAGTTTCGACTGCTCATTCAATTAAAATTTGTAATAAATATGACTTGGCTCTAAAATTTCTTCCAATATAACTCAATCCTACTTCCACTTCTACATTGATTCCATTTCCATTGTAGACCATCCGAAGAAAATGATACTCCTTCATTCAGATTTGATAACTGCGTTTGTTCATTTAATTAATGTAGTAATCAGATTACTTGTAATTATATTATTATTACTAGCCGTACCCGTGCGCTCCGCTGCACCCGTTAGAAATAAATATAAAGTAATTACATAATTAAAATAGAACATTTGATCCAGGGAACATTCGTGATTGATAGAAGGATAAATCGTTTATTATGTTACTTAATTTAAATTGTATTTGCATAATTAAAATGCGATCATTTTGATCCAGAGACACTCATTTGGTCATAAAAATTATTTTAGGAAATACAGGAAACGAATGTACAGAATAGCCTATCAAGTTTTCTGTGCATAAGAAGCTATTTTAATCTTACCTGTCCTCGATTCACTCAGAAGTTACTGTAATAACATTATAGCATTATGTCCATCTAGAGAAACTACATTTTCCAATGGTGAATTAATAATTAATTATCCGATATCACTTCATACAAACACAGAAACATTATCTGTAGGCTATCTTTCATAGCTTTCGATTGTTGCTGTCCAAGGCCCCTTATAGACGAAGTCATTTGTTTTTTAATTCATTACATGGCCTTAGATGGCAGTTATTTTAATTTTAAAACTCATTTATCTCATTAAATACCAGTCCTATCAAAATTTTTCATGGAATAGAACTTATCGGAAATTATTTTTGAAGAAACGTTTGTTATGTAACATTTTTCACAAAAATCAATAATAAGCGAGATATTTCGATTTATTTAATTCAGGCCCTCTTATAACCCCCCTTTTAAATAATGTATTTTGAATGCCATATAGCCTATAATCTAAGTTACAACGAACTTAATTTATATTCCAATTTTCATCGAAATCCGTTCAGCCATTATCGCGTGAAAAGGTAACAAACATACAGACAGACAGACATACAAACTAAAATTTCAAAAAAGCGATTTTCGGTTTCAGGGTGATTAATTATATATGTTAGGACTAGTTATTTTTGGAAAATCGAAAATTACCAGAAAAATTTCGGCTACAGATTTATTATTAGTATAGATGTTTAAATTAAATTATGATTTTTGTAGATAATGAAAATTTATTTCTGTTATAATAACAAGAGAAAAGCGCAGTACATGTAATTTACATTATTAAACCTGTATTTCGGTTTTCGCGATTGGTATTACTGAATAACACGCGATTTCTTTATTGCAATAATCGATATTCATGTATTTTAACTTCACAATGTCTGGATAGGTTAAATATTCATAAATATGTAATTATTAAAATGTTGTGAGGGAATTTTAGGGAAATATTATTTATATTTTTATTTATTTCATTCACGAAATAGTCCTAATAAATGTCAGACTTCTTGTGACATTACTACAGATAATTGTCAGTGGCATTTTGTCCCTGGCTCGCATAGTGCTCCAAAATATTTAAGCGTTTCATCACGATTATAGCAGAATATCCCTCTTTGCGACGGAGGGGAATTGATCTGAACTCTGCTGCCACGAAATGCTCACTCAACCCTCGTCACATGTGAGAAACAGCGGGGCCACACTGTGGTCGTACATCATCGTGTTCAATATTGTGATCGTGCGTCCCCAACAATTCAAAGCACTTGATTACAATATTATGATTCTTGTATCTTGTCGTTCCCAAGGACGGATGTATTCTTCCGCATTTCCATCTGTAATTGCTCAGGTAGGCTTGTCTTTCACATTCGTTTGGCATCGTTATAGCTTTCCTACCATTTTAAACCACGGATGTTTTCAGTAGGCCTGAATAATAAATTCAGTTTTTGAACCACTTTTTCCAATCAAAATAGAGAATTCAATAGCGCACCGTCGAAGGAATAAGCTATGTAATCGCTTCATGCTCCACCTGGTATTTCTCAAACTGTGACGGACTGTAAAGAAAACAAGTAATGGAATGGCTTATTATTACTAATAGGTATTATTCTGTAATAAATTTTCCTTAAATTTATATTTTGCTAGCAGTTTCTTTTCTCTTATTTTATTAAAATTACTAGCCGTACCCGTGTGATCCGCTGCACCTGTTATGAATAAATATAAAGTAATTACATAATTAAAATAGGACGTTTGATCCAGGGAACATTCGTGTTTTGATAGAAGGATAAATCGTGTAATATGTTACTTAATTTAAATTGTATTTAAATAATTAAAATGCGATCATTTTGGTCCAGAGAGCAATCATTTGGTGCAATGACAATTCCTTTAACATGTTTCTTAATTGTTATTACATGCAACCATAGTTTAATGAAGATTGACACATCATTTAGTTTTAATGTGTATACTTTATATTACTTGCTATATGTTTCAGAAGTTACTGTAATAACATTATAGCATTATGTCCATCTAGAGAAACTACACTTTCCAATGGTGAAATAATAATTAAACAATTAATTAGCTTCCGATATTACTTCATACAAACACAGAAACATTCTCTTAGGCTATGTTTAATAGCTTTCGATTGTTGTTGTCCAAGGCCCCTTATAGATGAAGTCATTTGTTTTTATTTCAGTACAGCGCCTTAGATGGCGTTGTTATTGTAATTTTAAAACTCATTTATCTCATTAAATATCAGTCCCATGAAAATTGTGTATAGAATAAAACTTATCGGAAATTATTTTTGAAGAAACTTTTGTTATGTAATATTTTTCATGAAAATCAATAATAAGCTAGATATTTCGATTTATTTAATTCAGGCCCCCTTTTAAATAAAGTATTTTGAATGCCGTATAGCCTAAAATCTAAGTTAAACGAACTTAATTTATATTCCAATTTTCATATAAATCTGTTCAGCCATTATCGCGTGAAAAGGTAACAAACATCCAGACAGACAGACAGACATACAAACAAAAATTTCAAAAAAGCGATTTTCGGTTTCAGGATGGTTAATTATACATGTTGACACCAATTATTTTTGGAAAATCGAAAATTAGCAGAAAAATGTTGGCTATCGATTTATTATTAGTATAGATAGCATACATTAAACTGCTGTATTCCACAGAATACTTCAATGTAGTGGTTAAACTCAGCAACGTAAGCTTCCTGCATGTAGGAAATCGTTTACAGTAGCATAAAACATTTATTAGAATAACTGTAATGGACGAATATTGTGGCAGTAATGATTGACGAAAACTCAGCTTGTCGCAAATATTAATAAAATTTCAGGTCTCCATCGGTACACATTATTACGTTAAATTAGTCACTTTCTAACAAGTAACACTACTTCATAAGATCCCCCCCCCCCCCGCATGAAATTCAAGGCTGCGTATTTGCAAAGCTTGATAGTCATTTTTATTTTAAAATATTTTACAAATGAATTCATTCAGAGATATCAGTAGCAAAAGCATGGTTGTCACAATTTTTGGAATTGGAAAGAATTTAATAGGAGACTCAAAAAATTACAGACTCAAGTTTTTTTATGTAGAAAATTGTTTTCTCGTTAGAGTGTAAATTATTATTTTAAACTAGCCGTACCCGTGCGCTCCGCTGCACCCGTTAGAAATAAATATAAAGTAATTACATAATTAAAATAGGACATTTGATCCAGGGCACATTCGTGTTTGATAGAAGGATAAATCGTTTATTATGTTACTTAATTTAAATTTAATTAAAGAAATTAAAATGCGATCATTTTGATCCAGAGACACTCATTTGGTCATAAAAATTAGTTTAGGAAATACAGGAAACGAATATACAGAATAGCCTATCAAGTTTTCTGTGCATAAGAAGCTATTTTAATCTTACCTGTCCTCAATTCACTCAGAAGTTACTGTGATAACATTATAGCATTATGTCCATCTAGAGAAACTAAACTTTCCAATGGTGAATTAATAATTAATTATACAAATCGGTTAATTTAGCTTCCGATATTACTTCATAGAAACGCAGAAACGTTATCTGTAGGCTATCTTTCATAGCTTTCGATTGTTGCTGTCCAAGGCCCCTTATAGACGAAGTCATTTGTTTTTTAATTCATTATACGGCCTTAGATGGCAGTTATTTTAATTTTAAAACTCATTTATCTCATTAAATATCAGTCCTATTAAAATTTTTCAAAGAATAAAACCTATCGGAAATGATTTTTAAAGAAATATTTGTTATGTAACATTTTTCATAAAAATCAATAATAAGCGAGATATTTCGATATATTTAATTCAGGCCCCCTTATAACCACCCTTTTAAATAATGTATTTTGAATGCCATATAGCCTAAAATCTAAGTTACAACGAACTTAATTTATATTCCAATTTTCATCGAAATCCGTTCGGTCATTATCGCGTGAAAAGGTAACAAACATACAGACAGACAGACAGACAGACAGACATACAAACAAAAATTTCAAAAAAGCGATTTTCGGTTTCAGGGTGGTTAATTATATATGTTAGGACCAATTATTTTTGGAAAATCGAAAATTACCAGAACAATTTCGGCTACAGATTTATTATTAGTATAGATGTTTAGGAAGCGTTTAATGACTAATAGTGATACATATAAATGGCAGTTGGAAAACCTAGCTTCTTGCACACATCAAAAATAACAATTAACCAACAAAAAAGTGAAAGCGTGGGTGCTGAGGTGTTGCAAACCTTCCAGAAGGTACCTGGTATTTAATATACATGGACATCATTTTATTTTTACTTAAATTTTTTTGTACCTGAGTTTTTGAATGTAGGCCTACTTCACTCCCACCTCCTCTACTAATGAAGTTCAACCGTCCTCCACACAGATCCAAGACCGCATATACAGTCATAGTAGCCTTACGTTTCGACCTGATATTTAGATAGATATTATCCTTATTTTTAACTGAAACCAAAAAGAGTTACAGTCATAGTAAACAGTACGTACCAAAAATATGTTCACGTTTTCCAGTGACGAAAGAGCTTTCAATATTGAATCATTTTCGCACAGCTACTGTCGTCCATTTGCCTACGTCGTATCCCGGTTTCCCCCACCAGCTTTTATTCGCCAGCTAGTGGCTGGGCTGTCTTAGCTCTTTTCTGAGAACATTAATTTCTGTTATGAAATTGGATGTCTACGTAATATTATACAACTGCTTAAAATAACTTAAATAAAAGGGTCTCGTTAAGTAATTAACTGTCGCGTGATTTCCCTCCTTTCTAAGACCCTGATACAAAACCACTTGGACGGACAGTAGATAGCATGTCTGAGTAATTTTGTCTTTTGGGATCGGACAGAAGTGAAGATTGAATTTACAGTACGTAAGGTACTCTTTTATAGAGTAGGTACAGAATTATTTCAACATGAGTTACTAGTACGAAGGACGAACCTGGTAATTGGAATTACGTACAATAGTCTATAGTACGATAATATGCACAAAAGAAATGAAGCCTGTATCGAAATGAACGGCCACCATTTTCAAAAATGTGTTTAAATGTCCATATTATGATTATTTTTCAATTTAACTTCATTCTCTATATTGTACGCTAATGTGCTGTAGACAGTATAATATACACTGCATAATGAATACGTCCACATGGACAGCTCAGTTCGTGAGTAAAAACGCTCATTGTTAATACTGTACTGTATTTTGATTAAACAAAAACGTAATGAAAATTATCAAACTCAAAAGCGCAATATTTACTAGTTTACGTAAATGGATGAACTACTTTTCTTCCCTCCTATACCTAGTAAAGTGATTTGTTTGTATATTACGCCAGTATCATCGAACTCCAGTCGTGGAAGGGGGTAGCAAACGGCGTTAATCCAGAGGTATACTTACTTACAAATGGCTTTTAAGGAACCCGGAGGTTCATTGCCGCCCTCACATAAGCCCGCCATCGGTCCCTATCCTGAGCAAGATTAATCCATTCTGTATCATCATACCCCACCTCCCTCAAATCCATTTTAATATTATCCTCTCATCTACGTCTCGGCCTCCCTAAAGGTCTTTTTCCCTCCGGTCTCCCAACTAACACTCTATATGCATTTCTGTATTCGCCCATACGTGCTACATGTCCTGCCCATCTCAAACGTCTGGATTTAATATTCCTAATTATGTCAGGTGAAGAATACAATGCGTGCAGTTCTGTGTTGTGTAACTTTCTCCATTCTCCTGTAACTTCATCCCTCTTAGCCCCAAATATTTTCCTAAGCACCTTATTCTCAAACACCCATAACCTATGTTCCTCTCTCAAAGTGAGAGTCCAAGTTTCACAACCATAAAGAACAACCGGTAATATAACTGTTTTATAAATTCTAACTTTCAGATTTTTTGACAGCAGACTGGATGATAAAAGCTTCTCAACCGAATAATAACAGGCATTTCCCATATTTATTCTGCGTTTAATTTCCTCCCGAGTGTCATTTGTATTTGTTACTGTTGCTCCAAGATATTTGAATTTTTCCACCTCTTCAAAGGATAAATCTCCAATTTTTATATTTCCATTTCGTACAATATTCTGGTCACAAGACATAATCATACACTTTGTCTTTTCGGGATTTACTTCCAAACCGATCGCTTTACTTGCTTCAAGTAAAATTTCCGTGTTTTCCCTAATCGTTTGTGTATTTTCTCCTACCATATTCACGTCATCCGCATAGACAAGCAGCTGATGTAACCCGTTCAATTCCAAACCCTGCCTGTTATCCTGAACTTTCCTAATGGCATATTCTAAAGCGAAGTTAAAAAGTAAAGATGATAGTGCATCTCCCTGCTTTAGCCAGCAGTGATCCAGAGGCATAGGCAAGTTAATATTAAAAATGTTAATAAAAATAAAATGATGTTCCTATACTTTGTAAGAAATAAGGCTTCGGCGAAGTTGATGTCCCATCTTGAAATAAGAACTCGTGTAGTAATGAGGTTGACATATTCCACTGTAAATGTGAAGTTAGGGCGTCACCAAATTTGACCAAACCCTCTTCTTTATCTCCTCCGGCGCATAGCAGGGATTCACATCTAACCAGCTACTTGAGTTTAAGCAGATTCTCAACATGCTGTCCATTGCATCCTCGGGGACTGAAGCCACCCCCTGCAGGATTCTGTCAGATTCCCACTTTCGTCACACCTGCTTTGAAGAACGTATGAGGGCTGTTTTCTCACGTGACAGGTCCTCCATCACGCGCCCCTCTGCTCCTCTGTTCGCTCCCCCCCTGCACGTGTCGTCATGGTAACCAAGCCATCTCTGGCATCGGCTGTTATAATTTCCTGCCCTGCTGTGTGGGCCATTCTGCGAAGTGCGTTACAATTTGGAAGCGTTCCCGCTACATCTGCAACCCGCAATGCCTCGAACAATCGCCCTATTTCAGCGGGTTACTGCAAAAGATATCACGTGACCAAGTGATGACTAATCGTCATCATCATAAGCCTTTACCTTCCCTGTCCCTGTCTTTGTATTCTTCCACCATTGCCTTGGAGATTTATAATCACCAAGGATGTGATTTTGTGGCGATTATTTTACCCTAATTTAATAATAATAATAGTTTTATTTTCCCTGGCAGAGTTAAGGTCATCAGGCCTTTTCTTCCACTCAACCAGGACCAAATCACATACAGAAAAAATACATACCGGTATACAAATATGAACTTATAAATAATAATAAACATAATTAAGTAGAAAAGAGAGATTGAATACATTTACACAATCAGTATTAACTTTGAAATAACAATAATAAAAAATATATATGTAATAAAAAAAAAGAGATTGAATACATAATCACAAACAGAAAAATACATCTAGTATACAAGTATTAAGTTAAAAAAAAAAAAAGAATTAGTACATATGAATATAATCTCACAACTAAAGGAATAGTACAATTAGTATGATCAGCACAGCACGGGTTACATTGAGACAATGACAATTACCTAGATATTAGAGTTAATGGAAAAATAAAGTAATGACTGTGTAAAATAATAATAATAATACCTAAAAACTAGTTCTCTGCATTTAAATATTTCTAAACAACCTAATTTTAAACAACTGAGGACTAAGACTACCCCTGATTTCCAGCGGCAGCGAATTCCATGAGCGGGCCATGGCTATTGAGAAAGAACTGGAGTACAGAGATGTCTGATGACGTGGTATTGATAGCAACAGATTGTGCTGTGAACGTGTATTACGATTATGATGTGAAGCTAGAGGCAAGGTAGTTGGGTGTGGAATCATGCTGCTTTCTTGTCGTAGTTTCACTTAATATTTCATGGAGATAATTATGAAGATTTGGATGAATATTTCGTGGAAATATCAATTGAAGTATGACATACAAAACTAATATTGTGTACTATAACACGTAGAAATCCTGATACTAATATTAACTGATCCAGGATAACAGAGAGGATTTGGAATTGAACGGGTTACATCAGCTGCTTGTCTATGCGGATGACGTGAATATGTTAGATGAAAATCCACAAACGATTAGGGACAACACGGGAATTTTACTGGAAGCAAGTAAAGCGGTAGGTTTGAAAGTAAATCCCGAAAAGAAAAAGTATATGGTTATGTCTCGTGACCAGAATATTGTACGAAATGGAAATATATACAAATTGGAAACTTATCTTTTGAAGAGGTGGAGAAGTTGAAATATCTGGCAGCAACAGTAACAAATATAAATGATACTCGGGAGGAAATTAAACACAGAATAAATATGGGAAATGCGTGTTATTATTCGCTTGAGAAGCTTTTATCATCCAGTCTGCTGTCAAAAAATCTGAAAGTTAGAATTTATAAAACAGTTATATTACCGGTTGTTCTGTATGGTTGTGAAACTTGAACTCTCACTTTGAGAGAGGAACATAGGTTAAGGGTGTTTGAGAATAAGATGCTTAGGAAAATATTTGGGGCTAAGAGGGATAAAGTAACAGGAGAATGGAGAAAGTTACACAACACAGAACTGCACGCATTGTATTCTTCGCCTGACATAATTAGGAACATTAAATCCAGACGTTTGAGATGGGCCGGGCATGTAGCACGTATGGGCGAATCCAGAAATGAATATAGAGTGTTAGTTGGGAGGCTAGAGGGAGAATGACCTTTAGGGAAGCCGAGACGTAGATGGAAAGATAATATTAAAATGGATTTGAAGGAGGTGGGATATGATGATAGAGACTGGATTAATCTTGCACAGGATAGGGACCAATGGCGGGCTTATGTGAGGGCGGCAATGAACCTCCGGGTTCCTTAAAAGCCAGTAACAGACTGACTAACTGAATAATAACAACAACCAATTTTATTGGAACTTCCTACGCCATTCGCTTGGACTCCGAAACAATTGTCTGACGCGGTACAGGAACTGAATAATTTCTCGCTGAATTAAACAGCAGGGCAATGTTACGAACTCCAGGCTGCTTTGTAAGTCTTTTGTGCGAGATCGTGCGTATTTGCTTGTTTTCCGCACAGAACCAATACGCGGTAAGTGTGACATACCACATTCAGTATTCCCAACGTAACACACGTAACAATTTCCCTCTTCTTACCGCTTAAGCGCGACATTCATTTCACTGCTTTAGGCTTTTAACATATTATTTTTAGAGACGTTTAACATAGTAATAATTATAAATTGGAAACTTACCACTGCAATTTCACCTAAATTGCAATGTTAATTATTGTTTTTAAATATTTGCAAAAATTAAGTAAAGTCTACTACTCCACGAAACTTATTGCATTCCTGATACAAGTAACGTTAAGGAAGCCGTGAAAAATCAACAAGATTCCAGATGCCGATGTTATTACTGCAATATGTTATATAAATAATATTGTTAAAAATATTAAAATGAAAAATAAATCATTACATAACTTTACCGTTTGTTTTAAGTTCGCATTTATAGACTGGGGGAAAAAAAAAGAGACTTATATCACGGCCTGCTGGAGTATAGTAAACACAGAAAACATTTTATAGCAACAATGTTGAAGAAAGATATTTTGGTTTTCCGAAGTTGCCGTCATTAAACAGAAACCAACATGGAGATTTCATTGCAACTAATTAAAAATTCGTCTTTCAGGTATGTAATAAACGATCTTCGCACAAAATAATGTACGATACACGAGCGGTATGTTTGTTTTCATATTCTCGGAAATTAAAAAGGCTCGACTACGTTTCGCTTTTTCAATCTTTTCCTCGACCATGAAAACGTCAACATACCGCTCTTGTAACGTATATTACTATTATAGGCCTGCTGTGGAGAGTCAGTAGCCCTTTTTCGGGGGATGAAAGCCGTTCTATCGTTATCCTTCAAGGAAGATCAATTATACGGTCGAGCAGCTGCAAGGTGTCGGATACAAGGCAGTCCTGATTGCGAACAAATTGCGAAACTCTGAAAAGAAGGAGATGAGATGTATGAGAGGATAAAGGAAACGGCAAGATTAGGGCGGAGAGGAATTCCTACTAGCCTCGTTGACTCCTGTACTGTGCAGGCAGCCATGTCTGATTTAGCATCCAATGTTTCCTCCCGATGTGTGCGGGGGGGGGGGGAGGTAGAGACTCCCTCCGAAACAAGAATTTCAATTTGCGACGTTAAGCGTGACCGGAAGCAGCAATGCGGAAGCTCGAGTGCTGTTGCCTAGTTACTGCGTGTATATATAACAATAGCCCAGTGCAGCCACCTGGTGACAGAGTTGATAAGTTACAGCCTCCCTACCGAACCCTGTTGGTGAAATGCTGAACCCTGTTTAAATTTATCGTTGTGCACGGTATTTTTTGTATCGCGCATGCGCTGCAGATGATACGGTTGTGGAATTGTTTTTAACGTCACGGAGGGAAATTCATTTTGCTGGCTATGGCAATGGAATATCCCCCGAGATCCATATCTTACATTGACAAATAATGATATCAACGTGGAGAAAAAGGAACGTATTTCTGGTTTCTCCGGGAGGTAAACGACTCTCGTTCTATGAAATAACGAATTTTTTGCCGTTGTGTGTGAAGATCCGTGCGAATGTTATTAAAGAAATAAATATCCATTTTACTTTCAAATTCATTTTTCCGATAGTTTATTTTTCTTGATTCAACACCAACAATTTTATGCCAAATATTGATCAATCTGGATTAAATGTTTACTGCAACTGTTTATGAGGTAGTTTCATGGTTCTATGCATTTATTTTGTAATCAATGCTGCTCGTTTATTTCATTATTTTTTTTAAATGAATTATAGAAAAAATAACATTTCCAAAATTAAAAAATAAATTAAAGTGAATAAATGAGATATTTCATAAATTCAATGTAGGCCTATAGAAATGTTTTATATGCCTTGTGAAAGTAACCAAAAAAAAAAAAAAAAAAAAGGAAGCTTAAAAATTGAGATCTACTAAAACCTTGGGTTTGAAAATATTTCTTAAAAAATATTAAAAAATAAAAGGATATCAGGCAAAGGTAAACGTGAACAAGGATGAGAATGGTGACTTGCTTGCAGACTCCCATTCAATTCTGAACAGATGGAAGAACTATTTTGGGCAACTGCTAAATGGACATAGGCCAAATAGAAATTATCGAGACGAAATTCAAATACAAACTGCTGAGCCATTTATTCCCGAATACACACTTTCTGAAGTCGAAATTGCGATAGAAAATCTGAAAAAGTACAAGTCTCCAGGTATCGATCAAATTCCAGCAGAATTAATACAATAGGATGGAAGCGCATTATCTAACGAAATTTATAAACTTGTACTTGCTATTTGGGAAAAGGAAATTGTACCAGATCAATGGAAGGAGTCCATAATTATACTTATTTTTAAGAAGGGGGACAAGACTTAACTGTGGTAACTCTGGAGGAATATCATTTTTGTTGACGTAGTACAAAATTTTGTCTAATATTCTTTTGAGAAGATTAACTCCGTACGTAGATGAAATTATTGGGTATAAATATCTGAATAAATGGGAATACCTTATAGCCCTGTGTAATTTGCATGACACTGTTTGCTTCACTAGACATTAATATCCGTTAATAGGCACCTGGATTGGCATTATGGGAACGGGTTTTTATGCCTCGATCCCTAAAGCTGAAATTGTTGTGAAAGATTGAATGATCAGTCGGACATGCAGCGCTCTGCACTTACCGTCGTGGGAATCGTAAAGGTAGATGATCTTGCCCCAGCCGTAGTACTTGACGACGTCGATGATGGCTTGGTGGTAGTCCGGCCGCATGCTGATGGCGTAGTCAAGGAACCCCGACGACGGCGTCAACACCTGAAAGCACACGTCATCACTCTGGAAGCAATAGCATTAAAAACCTGAGTCGGGATTTGTGCTGGGTCAACGCTTCGTGAAGTGTTCTGCATACAGCAGCGGTGGCGAAAATGTGATCGTGCGCCGAGCCACTGTGTAACCTGCAACGTGCATAGCACTTATGGAGGGAGGCGGACACCCGAAGAGGAAGTGAAGCAACTGTCTGACTTATTAACGGATTTTCATTTTCCTTACGTCAAGCACTCAAATATAATTTTATACAGCATAAGGTTACAAACTAATGTTTAGTACGTGTAACGAAGAAAGAAATGAATAAGAAAACATAGGACGCATTATTACAAACTAAAATTAACTGTCTTCAGAATGTCTCTGCGACAAAGCTTCAAAATCAGGAATTATGTCACTTACTGCCAGTCGTAGTTGATCACGAAGGTATTTGTCTGTCAGTCGTGATCTAAATTTGGTTTTTACTATTTTAATTGTTGAACATAATTTTTCACAAACGTAAGTTGTAGCGAACATGGCTTCAAGAGAGCAAGCGAAAGAACGAAGCTTCGGATTTTTTTTTTTTTTGGCAAAGATTTGAAAGTTCAACATTTGTCAAGTCCTTACATCTAGCTTTCATTTAACATTTCATTGTAAATATGTGAGTTTAAATTGAAGACCTAACCGCATTATTCGTACATCTGCTGAAAAAGGATCGAAATAATAATAATAATGATAATAATAATAATAATAATAATAATAATGATAATAATAGTAATAGTAATAATAATAATAATAATAATAATAATAATAATAGTACTAACACACTTAACCTTTTAATGTTTCATCAGTAACGTGTAGTATAATGTCGTATTATGTTATACAACCGTTTTCCTCGTAATACTTGTGAACAAATCATACATTTAATATTCTCATCATATTGGCAGCAAAACAATCCGTCCTCCCATCCTACTTGAAACTTTCGTTTTTGTAAAGGTACATGGTTTCGAGAGAGACATTGGACGATACGCCACTCGCAGGTCAGAGACAAATACAAATGGAGCGGAGTTTGAGTCCAGTGAGTGAGAGGGTGGAGGTTGTGGGAGGTAGGAAGTAAGAGAAATGCACAGCTATCATTGCGAGCCACAATGTGCCCGTGAGTTACATTTTCGCTACGGCTGGCATACAGTATGAAACAGGGACACCACAAGTGAATGGCGCAAAATAACTTGTTGAAATGTATGCAAACAGGCCATGAGCATTGGGCATATTAGAAATATACACTGGAATAGTAAATAATGCAAAAAGTATGATACCTTGTCAAGTATCAGAATATCGGTGTTTACAAATAAGCAGCCAACGTAAAGTTGCTTATTGAGAGTTGATGCTAACCCCTGGAGGATATTGGCAGGGGAGGAAATAAAACGGAGACGTCATGAATTGAAGGGTGGGTGGAAGTAAAACACACGCGCGAACACATTTCATCTAACGGTACTTCTAAACTACACACTTTAGAAATTCGTTGCGGTAACGGAGAATTGATTAATTCACTAATTTATAGTTTCCTGCCCAAGGGTAGGTACTGTACTCCAACCACGAGAAAGTCTTTGGGGACTGAGACGAAGCGGGGTAATGCTGTGAATGAATGTTGATGTCATAAGATGTCATAAGGTCACACACGTGGGTACTCGTTTCTCTATTGGCTCGCTCTCACAGCACAAACAATAACATTGATACACACATATTGATACTACCCTAGTTACAAAATTAGATCACTGTTAATCTCCTGGTCTTTCAATCTCTCCATACAGGAAATAACATATGCAGGAGAGCGCATGGTTTTTAAACTGGCGTTACATCGGTAATATTATCTATCTATTTCGCTCCAATAGATAACGCAATAGTAAGCACATTCCTTTCACGGTTGATCTCCTGGTTGGATAACAGTATTTCGCTGCTTCGCAGAAAATATGATATCCCGACAATTCGCACCGGTAAATTCGTACCACAATTCGTTCCAAGAAACATTTGTCCACGACAGTTCGTCCCAAGAAACATATTCGTTCCTCTGCGATTACTTGTGATTTTAAGGGGACACGCTACTGAGTTTTCGTCAATTTTAGTCAATGGTTTTTTTTTTTTTTAACTGATGAACTGTATTGACTAGGAACAAACCCATAGCCACCGGCGTGGCTCAGTCGGTTAAGGCGCTTGCCTGCCGGTCTGAAGTTGCGCTCGGGCGCGGGTTCGACCCCATCTCGCCAAATACCATCTCGCTATCACCAATCTCATCGACGCTAAATAACCTCGTAGTTGATACAGCGTCGTTAAATAACAAACTAAAACAAAAACAAACCCATGCACCATTTCATTGTAGGTAGTCTTAGCATAATTTTAAAAGTTTAAGAAACAAGTTATCTTTATTTGAGACCAGATATTTGTTTACTAAAATTATAAACACTTTTTTATATTTTATTTTTTTCCGAGTACATTTTTCAACATAAAATTTTGAAAATAATTGTGCATATGTAACTCATCAACATCTATTCGATTTTTTAATTTTTTCAACAGTTTCACTTCAGCCTTCAATCATTCTGAATATTTCATCAGAAAACTGTCTTTTACCGTCTCGCACAACTTCCTTTTTTTTTTCTTCTTCTTAAAATCATTCATAAAATAAATAGATTTCCTAATCCCCTTAAAATCGCTGTGTAAACATTCTCCTGCTTGTAATCTAGTCAAAACGTAGCTCATATAATGATTCTGAAAAGCTTTTCTTCTCAAGAATTAATTCAAATAACTCCTCAGGAGTCACGGAAGGCTGCTTTTGTGGCCGTCACCTACAATAATAATGATAATAAAAAAGTGTTTTCAAAAAAGGCGCGCGTTGCAGTATGGGATTTAAAGCCGACATGTTTTGTTTTTGGTTACAAAAATTCCGGACGAGTAAGTTCCTATTTTTTTAACCTCGGTATAAAAATGAACTTCATGACCGAAAATTTAATTTTCAATTCCGTAATTTCGAACATTGTTATTACAGTATTGACATGGAATATATTAATTAAACCTTATACAGGGACATCATTTTATTTTTACTTCAATTTTTATTGTACCTGAGTTTTTTAATGTTTTTCACTCCCACCCCTTCTACTAATGAAGTTCAACCGTCCTCCACACAGATCCAAGACCGCATATACAGTCATAGTATCCTTACTGTTATAGTGTACAGTACGTTCCAGAAATATGTTCGCGTTTTCCAGTGACGAAAGAGCTTTCAATAATGAATCATTTTTGCACAGGTAGGCCTACTGCCGTCCATTTGCCTATGTCGCATCCCGGTTTCCCCCACCAGCTTCTATTCGCCTTCTGTAAAGGCTAGTGGCTAGGCTGTCTTAGCTCTTTTCTGAGAACATTAATTTATGTTAGGAATTGAGCGTCTACATAATATTATACCCATACAATTGTTTAAAATAACTTAAATAAAAGAGGCTCGTTGTGTAATTAACTGTCACGTGATTCCCCCCCCCCTTTCTACGATCCTGCGACATAACCACTTGGACGGACAGTAGATAGCATGTCTGAGTAATTTTATCTTTTCGGATCGGGCAGAAGTGAAGATTGAATTTACAGTACGTAGAGTAGGTACAGAATTATTTCAACATGAGTTACTAGTACGAAGGACGAAACTGGTAATTGGTACAATAGTCTATAGAGCGATAATATGCACATTTTAGAACTGAAGCCTGTATCGAAATGAACGGCCAACATTTTCAAAAATGTGTTTAAATATCCATATTATGACTATTTTTCAGTTTAACTTCATTCTCTATATTGTACGCTAATGTGCTGTAGACAGAGTTTTTAATGTTTAAAGCACCATAAAATGAAAAAAACAGTTAGACCAAACGATGCCATAGTTATACACCCTTTGTAATTTTTTTGTAAATTTTCTCATCAGAGATTTTTTTTCTTCAAATGTTGTCGTATAAGGTGCTAAATGAAACATTATTTTGTTTAAATGGGTTTTGTTTCATTTTGAAATAATTGGCAACAAAATACAAGCAAATATAGAAGTGTCCGGTTTTTTTTGTCCCTGAGTGTATTTAAAAACAATAATTAACAGTGCAATTTAGGTGAAATTGCAGTGTTAAGTTTCCAGTTTATAATTATTACTATATTGAACGTCTTTAAAAATAATATGTTAAAAGCCTAAATCAGTAAAATGAATATGACGCTTAAGCGGTAAGAATAGGGAAATTGTTATGTGTGTTACGTTGGGAATACTGAATGTGGTATTTCACACTTACCGCGTATTGGTTCTGTGCGGAAAACAAGCAAATACGCACGATCTCGCACAAATAATTATTACTACATTCATTATTATTATTATTATTATTATTATTATTATTATTATTATTATTATTATTTCATTAGTGTCTAGCGCTTGAAGTTAACTGGCATGGTGATGGCTAATAGAGTACAGCGGGGAGGAGTGGAAGCTATGTATAGCAAAGAAGCCGGACAGCTGTCAGCTGAATGTAAGCCCAGCCCGCTATTCACTGCACCGCCCTCTTCTTCTGCAGTCATCACGAATAGACCGACTTCAATTCTAATTAACTTCAGTGTTGCCAACCTTCACTGTAATTTTATCACACACTTCGCTGTGGACATTTCGCAATACATGGTCCCTCGTGTATTAACGCTGCTTTTTGTACTGCAACGCACCACGGTACAGTTAGTTCCTACTAGCATTATCCGGGCTGTGAAGGGCTGACCTTTCAACTTTATGAAATGCTGAAACATGTTGTCACTCAGCTGGCAATTTCAATAATGTAATGTAGACATACAGGACCAAAAAATTAATCTTTACGTAGACACACTAAGGGCCGACTGTATAAATCATTTAATCTTAGATCAGAGGTTAAATTGATCCTCGTTATAGCTGAACTTGGAATTTTGTATTGTATAAAGTCTAATCTGAGATTAATTTGTGTCAAACTAAAGTCAACTTGGACTGAAGAAATTTCTCAGATTAAGTTATATGATCCAAGTTCAGTTATTTCTTTTCTGTTTGAAATATACGAGTGCCAGATTGTGTAAAAATAATAACCATTATTATTAATATATATTTTATATATATATATATATTTTTTTTTTTCAATTTCTTGCCTTAATACACAAACATTGTTATATTTTATAAGGCCTTATCGTGATCAGCAGTATCAAATAACATAACCTATAATTATATTATGTTTATAACAACCATTAATTATTAATGGATATGATGGGTACATTCATAAATTTTCAATTAACTGTATTACTAAACGAAAATTGTCGTTTTATAAAGCTTTATTATGTTTAGCAGTATCAAACACCATAACATGATAACAATTTGGAGAACGGTCAACCTTCTTCTTATTGTCCGCCATTATTTACATTGCACAAAAAACCAGTGTCTCCAACAGAGTGTGCGGAAAGTCGCCAAGAAGTAGTTGAAAAGTCGCTAGATTTCTTATTATCAACGAAGGAAGATTCAATTTTGTCACTATGGGGTGCTGAAAACGTCGCTAAATCCTTATTTAAGCAATATAAAAGTTAAAAGTAAGTGTCGCTGAAAAAGAGTTTAAGTCGCTAGATTGGCAACACTGAACAAACCTGTACAACATGGCCCGCGCATCACATACTTCACCTGTTTATGCGATGTTGCCAAGCCCTTTTCATGTGAACTTAGATTGCATTTGAACCAAGGTAATTTGATCGAAGAAAAGTTTTATACAATAGAAGATTAGTGTCTGAACTCGGATCACTTTCCGATCTTCGATCAAAATTGATCTTTAGTCAGGGAGTTTTATACAATTGGGCCTAAGAGTTCTTCGCAGAGCACAGTGGGTCAGATTATCAGTCTAGCTGTAAAAAATTGTATTTTTCGAAGCCACTGAAGTTAGTATTTCTACTCTGTGAACACAACAAGATGTCTGGTGTTCAGAAATCCGCGACGCAGGTGGGGATTCGGAGACATTAACAACAGTAAATACAGAGCGAGGCAGCGAAAAGTTACCGCACTATGCAGGGCACGTCGGGGAACAGATTGCCCGCAATCCATTGCTCGACTCACCGGTCAGCTGTAGCAGCGCGTGCGGGCCAGGCGTTCAGTTTCGTTACGGTAGGCCTAAAATTCCCGACTGGCGTTGCATTACTACACTTGTTGTTGAACATTACTTGTGTTCACTATCAGTATGGTGACATAGTATTGCACAACGGATATTTCTATTTGAGACATTTCTCCTAAAGAAGAAATCACATGACAGAACATCACGCAAGTTTCCACGTCAGTTCCGTGACACTGCAATGCCTTGGAGACAATAAACAGGGATCGGTGTCGGTTAGAGTTCCCGAGTAGCTCAGGGGTAGAGCGTTGATACGTTAAACCAAAGGTCCCGGGTTCGATACCCGGCTCCGGAACAATTTTTCCCTCGAAATTATTCAAATCAACTTTACAGGGAGTTATACCTGAAATCTTGATTTGCATAATACACGTCACTGTTCGTTAACAGAAAGCCACAATTTAAGTCACACAGAGTTAGTGTGCACTCGAAGTTGGTTGCTTGACGGTTGTCAGCCCACTTTGAGGTCTGTCGATATAGAGGGAAAAATTGGATCGGTGTCGGTTAGAATTCCCGAGTAGCTCAGTGGTAGAGCGTTGGTACGTTAAACCAAAGGTCCCGGGTTCGATACCCGGCTCCGGAACAATTTTTCCCTCGAAATTATTCAAATCAACTTTACAGGGAGTTATACCTGAAATCTTGATTTGCATAATACACGTCACTGTTCGTTAACAGAAAACCACAATTTAAGTCACACAGAGTTAGTGTGCACTCGAAGTTGGTTGCTTGACGGTTGTCAGCCCACTTTGAGGTCTGTCGATATAGAGGGAAAAATTGGATCGGTGTCGGTTAGAATTCCCGAGTAGCTCAGTGGTAGAGCGTTGGTACGTTAAACCAAAGGTCCCGGGTTCGATACCCTGCTCCGGAACAATTTTTCCCTCGAAATTATTCAATAAACAGGGACATCGTTTTATTTTTACTAACATTTTTAATATTAACCTGGCTATACCTTTGGATTAATGATTGAGACCCGGAAACACCATTAGCTACCCCCTTCCATGACTGGAGTTCGATGATACTGGCGTAAATACAAACAAATCACTTTACTAGGTACAGGAGGGAAGAAAAGTAGTTCATCCATTTACGTAAAGTAGGAAATATCGCGATTTTGATTTTGATCATTTTCATTAGGTTCTGTTTAATCAAAATACAGTACAATATTAACAATGAGTGTTTTTACTCACGAACTGAGCTGTCCATGTGGACGTATTCATTATGCAGTGTATATTATACTGTCTACAACACATTAGCGTACAATATAGAGAATGAAGTTAAATTGAAAAATAATCATAATATGGATATTTAAACACATTTTTGAAAATGTTGGCCATTCATTTCGATACAGGCTTCAGTTCTAAAATGTGCATATTATCGCTCTATAGACTATTGTACCAATTACCAGTTTCGTCCTTCGTACTAGTAACTCATGTCATATTCATTTTACTGTTTTAGGCTTTTAACATATTATTTTTAAAGACGTTCAATATAGTAATAATTATAAATTGGAAACTTAACACTGCAATTTCACCTAAATTGCACTGTTAATTATTGTTTTTAAATACACTCAGGGACAAAAAAACCGGACACTTCTATATTTGCTTGTATTTTGTTGCCAATTATTTCAAAATGAAACAAAACCCATTTAAACAAAATAATGTTTCATTTAGCACCTTATACGACAACATTTGAAAAAAAAAATCTCTGATGAGAAAATTTACAAAAAATTACAAAGGGCGTATAACTATGGCATCGTTTGGTCTAACTGTTTTTTTCATTTTATGGTGCTTTAAACATTAAAAACTCTTTTTAGTAACGGGTATTACCCCCTCTGGCTTGAATAACTGCATCCATATGTCTTGGCATGCTCTCAATTTGGTTAGCAATGTCTTCTTGAGGAATAAGTTCCCATTCTTCGCCAAGTGCTCGCTTCAACTCTTGTAACGATTCTGGTCTCGGTCGTCTATTCTTAACACGCCGTCCCAGCATGTTCCACACGTGTTCAATTGGGTTCATGTCTGGACTCCTTGCTGGCCATGGAAGAACATGGATTCCCACTTCTTGGAGATAATCTCCGACCGCATGGGCAATATGCGGCCGTGCATTATCATGCATTAAAACAAAATTATCGCCTACAAATTGGCCAAATGGCACAACATGATCAGCCAAACATTCATTTATATACCTATCAGCTGTTAGTCTTCCATTTTCAACAAAAACCAACTCTGTACGAGCATCCGTACACACTCCTGCCCAAACCATCACTCCACCACCTCCATACGGCACATTTTCGGAAATGCAACACTGTGAAAATCGTTCTCCCCTCCTTCTCCAAACTCTTTCACGTCCATCAGGTGAGCACAGATTGAAACGGGACTCATCGGTGAACAGAACACAGCTCCACTGTCCATTTCTCCAATCCCTGTGATCATTTGCAAAACGCAGTCGTTCAACTCGATGCATCCTGAGAAGTCTGGGACCAGTTGCAGGTCTACTTGATATCAGTCCACTTGCTTTCAACCTCCTTCTAACTGTTTTGGCCGAAATTGGGCGTCCATGCATGTTAACAAATTGCTGGGCTACACTAGTAGCTGGCAGGTTGCGCTCCCTAAGAACTCTCAACACCATATACCTGTCTTCATTTGGATTTGTAGCTCTTGGACGACTCGAACCTGGTCTTCTGGTATATTCTAGGGTCTCTCTATACCGTTTTATGGCATCATGGGTTGTGCTTCTAGCCATATTCATAACATTTTCAATGTAACGTACACTGCGTCCATCATCGTAAAGGGCTACAGCTCGAGCCACATCTTCAGGTCGCATCTTGTTTTAAGACAAATGTTACAACCCCACTTAAACTCAGAAAATGTAAAAATAAAGAAATAACGAATGATAACGATAATGAAGCACAAAATGGTTGAGACAAAATTGTTATAGCTGAGACTCCGAAAGCAAAATTGGAATATTTGGTTGTAATGGCTTGTTTATAAAACAAAAAACAATCAACAATGTATACACGTCTCCATAACAACAGATGGCTACCATAATATTGTATGAGAAGATAATGGTTTGCAAAATACCAGCAAATATTAAAATGTCCGGTTTTTTCTGTCCCTGAGTGTATTTGCAAAAAATAAGTAAACTCTACAACACCACAAAAGTTACTGCATTTGTAATGCAAGTAACATTAAGTAAGCCGTGAAAAAATCACCAAGATTCCAGACTCATCATAGACTGGGGAAAAAAAAAGACAGACGTATATCACGGCCTGCTGCAGTATAGTAAACACAGAAAATATTTTATAGGAACAATGTTGAAGATAGATATATTTGTTTTCCAAAGTTGCCGTCATTGAACAGAAACCAAGATGTAGATTTCATTGCAACTAATTAGAAATTCCTCTTTTAGGTATGTAATACACGATCTTCGCACAAAATAATGTACGATACACGAGCGGTATGTTTGTTTTCATGTTCTCGGAAATTAAAAAAGCTCAACTACGTTTCGCTTTTTCAATCTTTTCCTCGAACATGAAAACGTCAACATACCGCTCTTGTAACGCATATTACTATTATTTGTTTATTTATTTATTTATTTATGTGCTTGACAACAGCCATTGGCCAATAAAAGTCCAGCACAGTGATACAATTAATACAATAAAATGAACAACTATGGTACAAATTAAATACTTGAGTTAACAACAAAATACAGACATTGATTTCAATAATTAATTTACAAGAATTAATACTATAGAATATTAGGGAAAGGAGTTGATTCTTACTACCAATTTGTGTATAAGGATTATGCAAATAATATTAGCAAATACATTGCCATATTCTAATACTTCTATACATTGAATGGATCGAAATCGCCTACATGTAAGTTGGCATGTTTAATACATCTGGAGACCGGCGAGGAGGATTTAGAATTTCTAATATAGAAGAGTTTGTGATGTCTCATGTCCTTCATAGCAATACGAAGGCTGACACTGTTTAAGAAACATTGACAATTAATGTCACCTTTAAGGACCTTACACAAGAATAAGTAATCGAGATCATGACGTCTGGCATACAGACTTCGACATTTGAAGTGCTCGCATTTTTTTTTATCATACAGGTTGCGGCATTTAACGTTTCCCATTTTAAGTTGGCGATTCTGTTCACATTGTTGGTAAAACATATTTGCAAAAACAGGGACTCAGTGTAGCAAAGCCTTGGATTTAGTTAGCCACATCTAGAGATGAGCTTGAACGATATTTTCAAGTATCTGTGACAACTGTGACTGTGACAATTAAATATCTGTGACTTTTATCGGTGATTTTGTCACACCGATATTTTATATCGGTAAGTAATTACAATATGCATGAATTGCACCGATATTTTGTCACACCGATAAAAATTAGCAGGAAATATTGAAGAGCAGTGAAATGTGACTACGATTTCTCTATGCACGCCACACAACAACGATTTATATGGGAAAATCCAACAAAGAAATTATGTACATGTACCATTAACACATAAATACTTACCTAACTGAACAGTAACATGTCAAAAGTTAACCTCATGTACCAAGAGATTATATTGTAGATATTGAATCAGTTGATATTTTTTCAAAATGTAGTTCGGTATGGAGAAATTGAGGTTATGTGATTATCGTAATCGTTTTAAAAATTGATCCTTTTTATTGAATATGATATAATGGATAAATTATTTTAAGTCGTGAATTAACATTATAATATTGAGTCATAGAGTAAAAATTAATGAAACATAAGTATTCGGAAAAACATTGGAAAATAACTACAAAACAAAACAGTTGTTCAGACAGGATTTTACACAAGATTAAGTACTGGTAACCAATGGTGTTGTTATTTAAATCGTGTAATAACTACATCATTTATAATAAGATGGAGAAACTACCGCCAGATTGCTGTTATTGTATCATGCGCACGCGCAAACCTACGACGTAGAGGAGAAAATATCAGTCACAGAGTACTGAATACGAAGCAGATTTCGATAGCGATATTTTGTCACAGATATTTCGCGTCATCAGTCACAGGTTTATCTGTGACAAAAAAAAAATACCTGTGACAAAATATCGGTTTGTGAAATATCGGCCATCTCTAGCCACATCTCAACACAGGGATTCGGTGTAGCAAAGCCTTTAGTTAACCATGGAACGTTGGCCGGTGCAAGAGCGCATTTTCTGTGTTGAACAGTTCGTTTTAACCAAGTCAATTGTTGCTGTCCAGCGCGAGTTTAGGCGGATTTTTGGTGATAATCAACGTGGAGTTGCACCATCACGAAAAATAATCAGTGAGTGGGTGTGTCATCGCCCAGGGAAAGCAGCACGAAGTGTGTTCATTGAAACACGTGCTGTATGGGATGTGGCTCCATCCTGTTGGAACCACAGGCTCTGAATGTTCCAGTTACGGCGTCTCAACTCAGGCAGGAAAAAAGTTGTCAACATTATGTTGTAACCGTTGCTTACGAGATCATACAAGCTGGCGCATAGAGCTTGAAAAACGAGTCTGAAGTGGTTCCCTCGTAATGCCAATTCCGCCGCTCGGAGCGCTGTTCTGCCCTATATATTCATAGCAGAACACTTAAAAGACATTGACATTTGGGACATTTAAAGGACTCACCATTGCTTATTAAATGCTTCGTACAATATTTTATGGACAATAGACGTAATTTCCAAACTTCTACTCCTCAATTATATTACAATAAAAGGCTGTCATTCTTGATATTAAAACATATTACATATAAACTGAGGGACTGTCTGCTCTGTACTTCAGTTCATACACCAAACATTTCCGGAAATAAATTAACTTGACATCTTACATATACGCACTATAGCCTACCCTTTTCACCTAATATTATTAATATTGTTATTAAATAAGATATTGCAACTAATTAAGGTACTGCATTATCTTTAATTTCCTTGAATTCATAATTACGCATTTGCAAGAAGGCCTAACTTTTCCCTCTCTTTTAAAAAAAATACGAACGTCACAATAATTGAGAAGTATAATTATTACGCGATTTTTTCTTGCAGTGGTGAAAACATTTCTATAGGCCTACTGATTAATCTATTGAGCATAGTAATAGTAAACGCTGTAGTATTTTAGTGCGTGTACGCCTACTTAGCTCTTGTAAAACGAAATTTTCACTTTCACTTTCAACGGAACACTCACTTATATTCAGTTCTTGTATCTTGCAGTAAATTATCCATTTGTGATCATCTTTCCAATATAACCTCCCATTGAAACGACCACTTAAAATCATGAGCTAGAATTTATTATTTTAAAAACATTTCCACGTACATACTGTTATAATTGTTATGAACCACAATACAAAAGACAACACTGTGAAATTGGATTAATTTACCAAGATCAACATCAATACCGGTAGTATAAAATCACATATAGGCCTAGGCTATATTATTTCATTACTTTATGGTATTAATTAGAAGAATTAATTTTGAAGAATTTACAAATATGCTGAAATAATTTATGACACCTCTTATAGAAATGTAAAAATATGTATGTACATTTTGAAACAATGGGTATAGCACCACTTGAAAATGTTGAGCATTTTAACAGTAACTTGTAAATTGTTCCATCACGTTGTCTATAGTGTTCATTTATTGTAGCACTTTTAGAACGAACGTGGTTCACATACATAAGAAGAAATGACGATGGAATGAGTCGAACACATACAGTTTTCTTTAATTTTTAGCAAATGATGAAGTTGAATATGTACTGTTACTTCATATCCTAACATAAGTAGAGTTGTCACCATAGATGTAACACCTGAAATTAATATAAAATAAATTAATGTATTGGTAATGATACAAGAATAAAAAGAAATTAGGCTAGACATAACCTCACAAAATTACAAACACATGCTAAAACAAAAAAAAAAAAAAAAACTTTACGTATCCGTATATAATAAAACTAGATATTCCAGATATAATTTGTTTCACACGATAACCACCTCAGCCTATTTCGCAGCAGCCATTATTAGTTACAGTTTGAGGTGCATTACCTAATCTCATACTAACCTTGTTAAGTTCTCTAACCTAATTCACTGATAATTACGTAACAATACAAAGGTCTAAAATACAGACAAATACACATTAATTACCCAATAAGTAGAGCATGAAGATAATTCATTACTTTTGTCGGTATTTTCTAAAAGAGAAAGGGAAAACAGTAACAACATTATCTTCAATGTTTACATCACGTCATTCACATTTTCATTAGGCCTATATCAGTAATGCTTGGTAAGTGAAACAATGCATGAAATTATTTTACATTTCGGGTCACATCATTCGAGAGTCGGAAAATGCAATTCGCCACTTTTAACATAGCATTGCTTGTTATATGAGAGAACTTTGACATTTACCTTAACCTATAAAGATACGACCTGTTGGTACAGAGTTCTTCACATAGCAAAACACAGACAATTTTCGAATATAACTTAGCAGAACAAACTTCAAATAACACTGTAATATGCTTGGCATATTTATAATATTCGTACTCAATCAGTAATGCACAATTAATCGAACTATTTTCACGATGCACAATGCTTTGTAATGGTACTATTCATCATTTCATAGGGCAGAGAGGCGAACCTAGCGGCAGAAATTGTCATGACTCACAGAGACCTACTCTCGACCGTGCTATGCGCCAGCTTGTATAATCCCCTAAGCAACGGTTGTAACGCTCAGAGTTCACAGTCACCGCAGCACCATTATCGTCCTCGAAAATTAAGGACCATATTAGGCGACATTCAGCGGCCCTCTGTTTCCCCTGATCTCACTGCACCAGACTTCTTTTTATGGGGGTATCTTAGGATTAAGGTCTACGGTCGTATCCTTCATGACATCGAGGACCTTAAAACCGCGATTCGTGAAGAAATTGCTGATGTTACACCTGAAACATTGCGGCGAGTAATGGCCGGTGTGCAGGGAAGATTGCAACAATGCATTGACGCCAATGGAGGACATCTTAAAGACATTATTTTCAAAACATAAGATGTACTGTAATTCCAAGATTATAATGGTTGTAAACTGATTAATTTCTTGTAATTTACTTGTAAACTAAATAAGTTATGGGGGTTTGAAAATAGGAAACGTTAAATGCCGCACCCTGTAGTTATACCCAGAGTTATTAGGCAGGAATCGGTACGAACATAATGAAATAAATTTCCTTTGAATATTTTCCAGTTTTTCCGAATCAGAACTAGTAATAGAGTTCCAAACTACAGATGCATATTCGAGTTTCGATCTCACTAATGTATAGTATAGTATTAAAAGATAATAATAATAATAATAATAATAATAATAATAATAATAATAATAATAATAATAATGAAATAAACACTATAGTAGCACTAAAGAACAACACTAACGTCTATTGGATGGCACGTGCCACTGCCTTTATAGGATCCCTCACTCTGCTTCCCCTCCTTTCCCACTGGAATGTGGCAAGGCACCCTTGACAGTGAAGGAGCAGGTGTTAGGGTGCAGGGTGCATGGAAACAATTTCGTCCTCTGAATCATGGTAACTAATTAATGCCAGTAATTGGAAATAGTGTAGCAATTCCGCCTGATGAAGGTGCGTACCTTGCGCGGGGCTCGTTTTTCTCTCGCCGAGCACGGCCGGCGTTGCCAGATCCACGCGTTTCACTATGTAGTCAGCTCTACGCGCAGCATTTCCAGTAGAGTTGGGCAACACGATTCTTTTTCAGAAGTCGATTCCAACGATTCAATCACACATTACGAATCGATTCTAACGATTCGTTCACGATTCTTCCCAGTCTGCGATTCCAACTATTCTTTTGAATCGTCGCAAGACACTTTCCTTTGCAATTTTTTTTTTTTTTTTAAATTCGTCAACTTTTGGATACAGTATCGAAATCTTGGGTGATCTCCCGACTGTTCCTAATTACTTTTACTTATTGCTGAGAGGTAGTTCATTTATGATGCTGCACTCCCGTCATAAACTTTCCTTTGCAAACCACGCGTAGAACAAAAACGTTCTACATCTCTCTCATAGATGGCATAAGAGGAGAGACATTCGATTGTCTCTTTCTCATTGGCTGGAACCATTCAGTATGACCTCCATTAGTCACAAAATTACCCAAGATAATGTCTCTAAATTATAATTTATCAACTGAACCTTATTATGAAGTACATTTTTTGCATTACATCTCTATTTAACTATGCAAATTTCAGGTTTGTGTTCATTATTTTCCATACTTAACAAATGCAGTACATATTTTGATTTCACTCTCGCTCGGGAGCATTCGACACGGTTCGGAAATGTCCGTTGACAGGTTACATCAAACAACGAATAGAATCGTGGGTTACGATACCATGCCGATTCCTTAATATTCTCTTGAATGACGATTCGTTACGATTCTTTTGAACGACGATTCGTTGCTACCACGAATCGATTCTTACGATTCTTTATTATTAGTCGTTCGAATGAACGATTCGTTCACGAATCGACCCAACTCTAATTTCCAGCTACGAATCCACTGGACCTGGCAGGCTGCGTGTCTTGCCCTGTATTATAGTGCACTATGGTGACCACGTGGTTGGAGAGCCCCGTCTCTCTCTTGCAGGGTGTTCAAACTTCTCACAAATACTAGATCTTAGATTTTTGCTGCGATTTCTAGATCACTCTTAATTTGAAGGAATTACCCAACCAGAAATACATAAATACAAGTATCAATAAATAACAGGAAGGTCAATTGTCTCAGGTCATTCCAAAACTAATCAAATTTAAGACTGTTTACATAATGTAAAAAAAAAAACCGACTATGGCAACACTTCATTTAGGCCCGTTAGGCCCATAACACACTTGCAGAGTTTTCGCCAGCGAGAAATGTGTTGCGAGAAAATAAAAAAATTGATAACATGGATCCAAATGGACGTCCACACACTGGAAGAGATTCTCGTCCGAGGCAAAAACCTCGCGCGAGTTTCTCGCTGGAATCGGTAGCTCAGCGAATTTTCTTGACACATTTATCAAAGATGTTTGACATTTATACTCTTTATGACGATTGAATGTAGAAAAAGATATCACACGTGAGGATGAATTGTATTGTTTTTATTTGAAAATGAGGAAAGATGGCTGATAATTGCAGTCAGAAACTTATCGAACTTGTACGATGTCACCCGTATGCCTATTTATATGACACACGGGATGAAAACTATAAAAACACGAAACTTAAAGAAGAAATCTGGAGACAAATATCAGATTATCTGAAAATAAATAGGGCTATATTTTATTTTGGTGAGATTTAATAGTATTAATTAAACATTTGAAATAATGTATCTATATGTCTTAACAGTTTACATAATTTTAATCAGAATATAGCTAAGAATCCTCTATCATATCATGAATGGCAAAAAACTGTGGTCCATTGAAGCTGAAATAACGCCTAAACGTATCATCATTCATATCGAACCCAGTGTCCAAAACTCGCCCTTATTTTCGTAAGATATAATGCGATTTTCAGATATTTCTGGCTTTAAATTTAGGCCTACTTTTTCTTTTCATTAACAAAATATGTTCATGTAACTCCATTTCCTCATCATCTGAATACTCAGATTCAACATAGCGTTCGTACATACTTTGTAAAGTACGACAATATACGTAAATACATAACCTATGATATTTCCCCCAACGAGTGATTACTATAATCAGAAAAATGCTTTCTGCATGAAGGCAGTGCATAGCTGATCATAGCAGGTGTGATCTGTGATAGCGAGAACTCGCCAAGTGTGTGGAGGAAGGCTCTTCGCCTCTTTCTCGCAACACATTTCTCGCTAGCGAAAACTCTTCAAGTGTGTTACGGGCCTTAGAGACATTTTGGTAACAAGAAAGACACGGAAATAGCTCCTCGGTTAAGGATGGACCACAGAACAGGGCATTCTGCGATCTAATTCGGCGAGGAATGTAATTTGTTGTTAGAATTATCTTACAAGCATTCATATTGACTAAAATGAACAATAATTTGTAAACAAACAGTAACTTAACGAGATACTGATGGATCTAGAATCATATCTCCGTCCTGATTGTTATTTCGGATTCTACATGTTAAACGCATAATTTGAAGATAACGGATGTTAATTTAATTATATCCGCAAATTGACTATTATTAATAAAATAATACGAAGTAAATTAATGCATTCGTGTCCCGTCATTGGCTACATTAGATATGGAGTCATCCAAAGTATTAAACTAATAATATACACGTACGATAGGGGCTACACTTAGAGGGAAAAATCTGTTGTCGGCTGGGAGTAATTTCGCAGTGTCGCTTCATAAGGAGAGAAAATACATTGCATGCCCTTCATTCATTACGTGTCTCATCATAGACCGTACTGTGCATTTGTAACCACAAACAAAAATAAAACATACAAACAAACACAACTGTACTTTCATTCCTGGAACTGGGTGAAGTACCGATGTAGCCCTGATAGAGCGCAGAATTTTTTCTCGCTATAGGTCTGCAAGACGATCTTCATTTTGCTTTCGGGACCCAAACCTTTTTGACGATGATGGTGTGATGATATAATAATAATAATAATAATAATAATAATAATAATAATAATAATAATAATAATAATAAATTTATTTATTTATATTTAATGTGCTGTACAACAGCCGGTGGCCAATTAAAGTTCAGCACAAATATAACAAAAACATAACACAATAGTACATTATGCAATGAGCCTATAATGATAGCAATTAAGAAGCGAGTATGGATGTTTATGAAACGAGCGCAAGCGAGTTTCATAATTTTCATACGAGCTTCTTAATTACCATTATAGGCGAGTTTCATACGACTTTTTATGCTCGACCATATTTCTAACTTGATATTATTCATTTTATTTGTATCTAACTGACCTTGAGCAATACCTCGTAAATTGTGAGATGTGCGCAGACGCGAAAGTATTGATTTTTTTCCGAGGAACAGATGTTCACATTGACCTCGATAGCCTATAAGAACCTACAGAGTAAACTAAATATTAACTTTGATATAACATTGAAATTAAATTAGATATTGAAAAACGAGATGACAAAATGAATTTATTTGAATATTATCTACAATTAACGCTAATTATTATAGTAACAGAACATAACCTTTTGCGACAGTATTGGATTTCCAGCCTCCGTGACGTTTCCCTCGTCTTTCGATTGCATATCCGAGAATAATCGATACTTGCGGTTTTATAACGGTACAAAGCTGACTTGTCATTGGCTGAGGTTTTATAACGGTACAAAGCTGACTTGTCATTGGCTGAACACCTGTACTTTAATGAGTAGGTGTACTTTAATGACATGCATTAAAGGACTGCTACCAGGTGTATAATTACTACATTTCGGCATGGTCGAGCATAAAAATAATTATTACACATAAATACAATTACAATTAATTACAATAATGACGATGAATGAAGAAATAATTGATGACTTTAAAATACATAACTAAGAATACTATGAGACAATGATAATTGAGTATAATGCCTAAAAGAATACATAAACGATAAATCGTTGCCAAGAGCAAACTAAGTCTATACATTGAAGGGATCGAATTCGCAGCCATGCATGTTGGCATTTTTAATGCATCTGGAGACTGGTGAGAGAAATTTCGAATTTCTAATATAGAAAAGTTTGTGGGCTCTCATATCTTTTGTTGGTGTACGTAAGGTAATATTGTTTAAGAAAGAGTCACAGGATATATCACCTTTGAGGACTTTACAAAAGAACAGATAATCTAGCTCATGGCGTCTAGCATATAGATTTTGACAATTAAAATATTCACATTTTCTCTCATAACTGTACCCAGAATTAATGGCCAGAAATCTGAATGAACATAAAGAAATAAATTTTCTTTGTATATTTTCTAATTTAGCCGAGTCCGTAGAGTCGAACCAATGTATAGTAAAGCATTAAAAGAGAATCGGGCGTGGAAAAAGAATATGTTATTGACCGTATTATTCCTAACATTCTGATTGCGTGATTGTAAATGTAATCAACGTGACTATGAAAATACAATTTACTGTCAAAGAATATTCCCAAATCTTTTACGCAATCCGTTCTGTTAATTAGTACATTATTTAGATAATAATTAAATTTCAGTGAAGAAGTTTTTCTAGGAAAGGTTATTACATTAGTTTTGGATACGTTAATTTTCATACCATTGTCTTTCGACCATTTGGCGACTGAATTAATAATAATAATAATAATAATAATAATAATAATAATAATAATAATAATAATAATAATAATAATAATAATGTAATGAAGATAAACACTATTTTGCAGTACTCAAATATAGTGGCGGAATAGTGTCAGCCTGTTCTGGCTCACTTGAGGCTCTGGAATTATTTCGTCCCTTCTAGTGATAATTGTTTTTCAGAACGATTGATGACACCGCAAAACTTTACATACAGGGAGCAGCTAGTCCGCGTTATTACATGAAAAATAATGGTGATCATTCAAAGATTTTACTTAGGCTGTTCTTGTCCTTAAAACATGAAGTGTGTGTTATGAATAATGCTTTGACACCAAATTTGTGGACAGCGCTACAGTTGAGAAATATGACAATAAATGGTTGGTAGAAAAAATCACCAAAATTTGTAAAATCTCAGTGGTACACGTCACAGCTTTACTTCACTAGTATGGAAAGATGATGATGTCACCGATGACGACACAAAAGTTAAAAATAAGAATCTACGTAAGGAATGTTGGAATAAAGGACTCTTCTTCCAGAATCCTCATCGTCAAGAGCCAGCTGGCTAGTCTCTTATATTGAGACAACTCATCCTGCCTAAGGTATTCCGTGGTTTTCCTAAGGCGTTAAGACAGATGTCGGGACGAGCCCTAAGAGAAATGGGCCACGGACCTATATGCCCTTCCCCATAAAGTCCCCTTTTCCTAACAAACAACTTAATGCCCTAGTTCAGAGTCTACAAAATTACGAAATACATGTGCAAGGTCACTCATGTAGTCACAATGCGAAAGGACAGGGAACCTTTCAACTTGCAGATTCAGAATTCACGGCGTCTCTCCTGGCGGTCTTCACCTGCCTTGTCATCGAACAACAGACGACAGAGTCTTCTCGACTCCTCCTGCACTGCGAAATGAAACAGTTCATTTCAATGTGCAGATCTACACCAGCCATCTCCTTCTCGCCCCGTCCTGTGATCACTTGATCACATTTCCGTCCCCCTCGCGTATGTGGTACCTAAGAGGTTACGTCCATTTTCGGTTTTCCCCTTCAAAATTTTCTAGAGCTCCTTCAGTGGAGCAGCGTAACCCGGAGTGAGACTAGTGGCCAACAGGCTTGGAGCTCACATATTTAGTTTCTTGCAGCCCCCGAACCCCTTGCAAGGACGCGTTTTACGTACCTTTTTAATTTGTCCTCCCAATTCTCCTCTTTCAAGTCAATTTCAATTCAATTCAAATCCTCAGCGTCATAATCGTGCTTTTCAGTACTTTGAAAGAACGCATTTATCTACACATGGAACCATAAGACATACTCGAGGTACATTTTGGCACCATAAATTGCTTCCCTGTCTGCTGAGGACAACTTCCATTTCGGAGCAGGACGCCTCTGTTATCTGCTCTCCTCCGAAAATAAAGCTGTTCAATATTTTCCCTCATATTTACAGCCGGATGTTCAACTTACCTTCTCAGGAAACCAAGGCGTGACGAAGGGCATTTTGAAAGTGTTGCTGTACGAGTGCAGGGTGTCGAAGGAGTCGGGGTTGACGGCCCCAACCATGGAGAACACTCCCAGGGCGAACTGGTTACAAACTGCAACACGCAAAACAGCCGCGGTTAACCTTCAGTGGAACGCTGGCCTTTGCAAACTACATTATATACAGAGTGATTCACTTGCCCCTTACTATTAAGTTTTATGCAACTATGGATTTTATACCATACCCACGATATTGCGGTACCTATTTTTAGGAGATTTCAACACAAGGATAGCTGTGAAATTTCTATACTTCTAGGGTGGCTAATTTCTTTATTAAAAATGGGTAAATCTGCATTTTATTTGGTTACCAAGGAAAGTTGGCAGCGGTTTATATTAGAAACGTCCTTCTAAATGCAGCTGTGATAAGTTGAGTTATACTAACAAATTAATAACATATGTATATTTATTTAAAATATTTAAGGTATTAATGTTGAAAGCAAAGACATGTATGTATATATGTATGTATTTATTCACACTGCAAATGGGTATATACCCGGTGGCAGTGGTAACTAATTACACTCAATAATGACAATTAATAATAAACACAACTAATAAAAATAATAATAATAATAATAATAATAATAATAATAATAATAATGATAAATAATAATAATAATAATGAGCATCCTAAATTAAATAAAGCACGATCACTTAAAATAACATTTAAAGTAAATCTAATTTGTATCTTAACCCTAAGTTCGAACTAAAACCCACGAGTGTGACAGGTTCATACCTGCACAAGTACCTTTCGGCACTACACTCATTTCGCTGTCAACTCACTCACTGCACTGATTCTACCTGATTTCACTAACACTTCTAACCATTTCACCGCTCAAATACTTTGCACAGCCACTTCACTGACACCAACACACTTCGCTTACACAATAGACTTCACTAACACAACACACTTCCTCACTAACAGACACTTCAAATAACAAGATATCAATTACACCCTTTAAGTAGTGTGTGTAATATACTACCGTCTATTAGTAAAGTCCTTAAGCCTATTTTTAAATACATTTTTGGTTGTTGGTAAAGCCTTTAGTAAGTCTGCAGGTAAAGCATTCCAGTCCCTGATAGTAGGGCTTACGATTGAGAAAAGAAAACTTTCCAGTGTCCGTCCTCTGTCTTCTTTCCCTCAATTTATATGAGTGGTCGTTCCTTGAAGAGTAATTTGGCGGCTGCAACCTATTTTTTATTTCTCTGTTACAATGCGTGCCAGAACTGCTGGTCCCGTTTTGCCACCCCTGGCGAAGAGTCTATGAGGATATTACGATACAAGGTTCGGAACTGCTTTTTACAAATAGTATTTTTTGCACGATGGGCTATACAAAAGACGATTTTATAGTTCAATAATAATAATAATAATAATAATAATAATAATAATAATAATAATAATAATAATAGTAATATAAAACTGACAAATCCTGTAAATAATGGGCAGGCCTATTCATAATATTTGTTTAAAATTGTTAGATTGGCAACACATCGCCAACGTCTTCCCATTATTCCAACCCATCGCGGCAAACTAAGGAACTTCTATGAGGATACGGCTTCCATCATCGGATATAATCCCCTGCTAGAGGCCCTTGTAACTAAAGAATTGTTAGAAACCTGAACACTCTGTCGTCTTGTTTAATAAAATTCTGACAGTACTTGCCGAGGATAGAAGCCCGTTCTCTCGAGAGAATGGAGATCGACACAGAACCTCTAGGATGCTGGGTTCCGAACCCGTGCCGTGTAGTTGGACTTAGCTACAGCCTTAAAACTGACTGTGAGTAGCGGAGATCTCTTGCTGACGTCATTGCTTCGTGTATTACACGTTTTAATTAAACGGGAAGTGTCAGGAATTGTATTGCTTTCCAATAAACATGAATTATGTCATGTTGTAGCATCGACTCCTTCCCGGAGACAAAGACCATCCCTCTATCGCTTAAAATGGGTTCAAGAGTTGTTGCTATCGACTCTGGGAGCTTCTGGTTAATTAAAATTAAGAGGGTAGAAATGTCATTAAGTCGTGGAAGTGATTGTTTGTTTTCAATACAGAACAATTATAAAGGGATTCCCTCCAATTTAGAGCGTTTTGATAGCCTACTCAGAACCGGGAATATGACGGTATGAAATTCTGTGTAGCTTGAGTGCAGTCAGTTGTAGGCGGTTTTGTGAACGAATCGATGTCATTGTTACTTCTGGAGTCGAAGTAAAAGCAAAGTAGTGTGTTGCTACAAGTAGTAGTATTCCAACATTTTCACGAGTTGTGGTGAAACTTCGATATCCTCTCACACCACACGTAGGAGAAAAAAAAGTATTTAAATCATTCAAAATTACCTCAAAATTCTAACACGCCACTCTAGACACGCGATGTAACCACTGCGAAACTTATAGTATACCTATAGCACAGTCTAGTGCAGTGTTTCTCAAACTTTTCTGATGTGAGGACCACTTGTTTAAGTCAGGACAGTTCCGCGGACCACCTTACTCTTCTTCCCTTCGAAAGCAAATTTATCATTTATGTAGCTTATTTTAATACCAGTATACTTACATTTTAATATAGAAATAATTAATTAAAATTAATTTAATTCAATTAATTTTATATTAGTATTAACTAATTAAGTTAATGTTAATAGAAGAAAATTTCTTATATCGTCATTTGCAAAAAAAGAAATAAAAAAAATTAATGCAGAACGATGCCCGATTTTCAACAAGTAAAGATGCAATTTTGCATGTTCTATTATTGGTGTACGACGTACAGTACATGACCATTTGAATGTGCAGACTGGGTGTCGGCAAAATTATTAAGAAAGTCATCAATACATGAAAAGGTTCGGTACTTTGGTCGTTATGAATTCGGGTGGTCCCTAGCTGGGTAACAGGCACGGCGCCAGATTTGCAGGGAAAAGATGGCGAGAAACACCACGTTCATAGTGCTTTAAATCCCTCTTTTGTTGTTGAGAGTAGAGTGTGAAGGCGATAGACTGGTAGGGTAAATAAATTTCATAAAATGTCAGTACTGGGAGAAAAAGTGGAAGGGGATTGTCATGTATCATTTACAAACTCTGAGATTTTCAGCTATAATGTGATACGCAATTCGTTTGGATTTTATTTTTCCTTCTGTATTTTTTGAAGGACCACAAGGGTAGACATCGAGGACCACAGGTGGTCCGCGGACCATAGTTTGAGAAACGCTGGTCTAGTGTATACAGTCACGAAGCTAGAGTTAATGAGGGTACTAGGAACAATAGACTGTGCACGTACTATTTCGCATTGTCTGTGATGAGGCGATAGTAGCGATCCTAGTGGTTAGCAACTATCTATGGATGCATATTTACTTCGTATTGAATTCGTGACTGTATATACTAGACTGGACTTATAGTCTATAGTACACTGGGCTGCAAAAGAAATGCCGAGAGCAAACATAGGAGGTGGAAAGCCATTTTTCTGAGATTAGCTTTAAAAAGAAACATCTAAATTCGACTTTTATAACACGTTGACGTTATTATTTAATATGAATTGATTTAAACATTTTTCATATACTTTTATTTTATAACATTAATAGGAATACTACACGAAAACAGTGAAACTCAGTTTATATGGTATTCCACAGCCTTCGTTATGATCCACGGATGCTGTTATTGTTGCAGTCGATATATACTGCCAGTTACATTTCATATTGTATTAACAAAAGAAGTATCAGTTTTATTATAAATATAAACATAAAGTGTATGGTTTATTGAAGACATAAGTTACACGAACAAGCTAAATGGTGTAATGATAACATAGCAATAATGGAGTTTGTATGCAATTCCTTCTGTTTATCTCTATTTCCGTTGTTTGCTAAACGAAGTCCTCGTAACACGATAACGTTTGAAATCGACTCGGCAGCTCAGCGTACACAACATTGCAGTGTGAGTAAATAGCAAAGAAATATCTTCGTGGCTTGTGCGCCATACAAACCTGCCCTCCGCTTTCTCAGCGCGAGCCCTTATATACGCGGTTAGTCATGGCATTGTTACTTACTTACTTACTTTTAAGGAACCCCCAGGTTCATTGCCGCCCTCACACAAGCCCGCCATTGGTCCCTATCCTGAGCAAGATTAATCCAGTCTCTAACATCATATCCCACCTCACTCAAATCCATTTTAATATTATCCTCCCATCTACTTCTCTGCCTCCCCAAAGGTCTTTTTCCCTCTGGTCTTCCAACTAACACTCTACAAGCATGTCTGGATTCGCCCATACGTGCTACATGCCCTGCCCATCTCAAACGTCTGGATTTATTGTTCCTAATTATGTCAGGTGAAGAATACAATGCATGCAGTTCTGCGTTGTGTAATTTTCTCCATTCTCCTGTAACTTCATCCCTCTTAGCCCCAAATATTTTCCTAAGCACCTTATTCTCAAATACCCTTAACCTATGTTCCTCTCTCAGAGTGAGAGTCCAAGTTTCACAGCCATACAGAAGAACCGGTAATATAACTGTTTTGTAAATTCAAACTTTCAGATTTTTGGACAGCAGACTGGATGATAAAAGCTTCTCAACCGAATAATAACAGGCATTTCCCATATTTATTCTGCGTTTAATTTCCTCCCGAGTGTCATTTATATTTGTTACTGTTGCTCCAAGATATTTGAATTTTTCCACCTCTTCGAAGGATAAATCTCCAATTTTTATATTTCCATTTCGTACAATATTCTGGTCACGAGACATAATCATATACTTTGTCTTTTCGGGATTTACTTCCAAACCGATCGCTTTACTTGAGCCTTAATTTCAAAATTTCGGCTCATAAGCAGTTTTTCTTTCACTGCTAACAATTTAGAATTCAAGACTTAGGCCCTTTCATAAATAACCCATTCACTTACGGTTGACTTGCATTCTTTCTGAACTTAAAAACGTTTCGTTTGATACGAACCCGGGACGACTTATTTATGTTAGTATCCTTTCGCCCCTGAATTGTTTTACAGTAAATTATGGGCTGCCGTGCAACCCCTTTGTGACGTCTTCCTTCCCAGGTTCATAACGCAGGCAGGGGATGAAGTCTGTGCAGAGATTCGCCTCATATGTAAGGCAGCAACCGGCCACACTTCTAGCCAAGGAAAACTTGTTCAAAGTGTCGTTTAGAGTAAAAGAGGCCGGGGAAGAGGGGAAACTTCCTCCTCCAGTCACTTCTCAGTTCGCAACTTCTGAAGAAGACGAAAGAAGGTCCATCATCTTTCACCTCCCCCTCTTCTTCCCTGTTCCTTACCCTAGGGAACCCATCAACACTGTCCTATATCATCCAGCCAACACTCCGTCCCCAACTCTTGAAGCATTTTTATTTCAAAAGCTTACGACAAGGTGAAAAATTAATCTCACTGTATCCATGGAAACATTATTATACGGGGGGGGGGGGACGCGTCTATTGTTAGCAACTCAAGACTGCAGTCATTGTCATCATTTTCCCGGGTCTTTAGGGAGTGTTAAGTAATCACCCCTCTTTCGGAGGGAGGGGGAGTGACTCTCATTGTTCGCCTGTGCAATTACGTCTTGGCTTCTCTTCGCGGTCCATGACTGATGGCTACATCTGAGCCTCCGCTGATAAGTCTGTTTTCATTTTGACATCTGCAATTATCTATCTGTGACCGCAATGTATGCTGATGACGCTCTACATTACTTTAATGAGTGTTTTCACGCCACACTTTGCAGACGAAGACACGAAAACTTCCCGAGTTAAAACAATACAGCATGAATAATTCATCGTGGTTGTCATGGCAACTTCCAATCACTGAGCACTATGAAGTACAGCATTTATACACGGGCTACTCTTTCATCCTCTGCAGCTTTCCACTGTTTACTTTTGATTCATTACCTCCACTTAATTGCATCATCCCCCTCTCTCGCTCAAAGAGACTTTTGTTCTCTCCTCTCGCACACAGCACATGGAACCCTGGAAGTTGTTTATCTTTTTGTTTCTACGGCACTCTAGCCCAGGCATGTCAATTGATGCCCACAGGAGCAAGCGCGCGCTTTAGAGCCCAGGAGAGCCTGAGCGCTTTACAGCGGAAAGGAAAGAGACAGACGAAAGAGGTGGTATATGCCGCTTGGTCGAGCTATATTCAGGGATGGCCAGCACTGATTCAATAGATAAAGGGAAGAGAACTTATTAAAACTGTATCCATGGTAATTTTTAGATTTGCCTGAGAAGTATAAGTGCATTATAAGAATGTAAGTTTTAATTTTAATGCTCATTTTTCACAAGTTTGATTTTTTATTTCGTATAGAAAAGTGAAATTTTCAGGTATAGGCCAATTATTTAGTAGTCTTACAGAATGTTTTCGTAAATCTAATACACCGTATATACGTATTACTGAAGATAGTGTATTGAAAATTTTGAAAATATTCGCATGGAAATTGTTTGCAAGGAAATGAATTAACAAAGCAACTACTGTTACATCATAAGCAAAAGATACGTGCCCATGTGTTGTAAAAATGTCAGCTCTATAGCTTCAGCAGATTTCGAGAAAATAATTTAATATTCTGATAATAGGAAGTTGCTCACAAATATCACCTTAAAAGCATAATGCGATAAGAGTTTTGTTATGTAATATTAGATACACTTAAAACAGATACAGTACCTAGGTAACTTTGCTTTGTACTGTAATATTGTTTTGATTAGTTTATTGATTACTTTTGTAAGGCTAAAGATACCATCAATATCAATTCCAACTTATCATGTCATACTCAATCTCTTTTTTTGGAATATCACTTTCTTTATGAATGATGTGTTTCATCCACTTAATACAGTATAATATTATACTACTATGGAATTTAAGTGAATATTCCTTCTTAACTCTCAATTATGTTATTAAGATTTAAAACACAAGTGCAATATTAAGAAATCAGTGTTAGTACTTTTGTTTTACAGACAATATAGATAATATCAAACAGAAAGAAGCCATATAAAAATAACGACATAAAATTTCACGTTCCTTTTGAAGTTTGTGCACCACTGTTTTCTTAATCCAACAGGCTGCTTATTCATATACACAACCCTCCCTCTTTCCATACTTAGCGCTTGCTGCCCGCGCATGACTTCAAGGTCAGAAAAATGCGCTTACTTTGACATCACTGACGTAGACCGAAGTACTATGTGCAGGCTGTCACGAAATTATAATAGCAATTCATGCAGCTCAAATTAAATTAAATTATGGTTCATTTAACGACGCTCGCAACTGCAGAGGTTATATCAGCGTCGCCGGATGTGCCGGAATTTTGTTCCGCAGGAGTTCTTTTACATGCCAGTAAATCTACTGACATGAGCCTGTCGCATTTAAGCACACTTAAATTCCATCGACTTGGGCCGGGATCGAACCCGCAACCTCGAGCATAGAAGGCCAGCGCTACCCAGGCCGACTCATGCAGTTCAATTTTGGGGTTATTTTAATTAACATTTCTATATGGATATGGGTTCGATGCCATATTGTTACAGGAGCGAGCCTTAAGTTCTGGTTGAAATTCTACTTCCACACGATGTATAAGCAGCTGCTATTGTGAGGCTACAAAAATCTAATCCGAGATGTTCACAGAAATACACGTTGACCGCACGTTCATTATGGCATCATACAATAACTTGCAGTCCACACCTGTGGAGTAACGGTTAGCGCGTGTAACCGTGAAATCAGGTGGCCCGGGTTCGATTCCCGGTCGGGGCAAGTTACCTGGTTGAGTTTTTTTTCCAGGGTTTTCCCTCAACCCACTAAGAACAAATGATGGGTAACTATCGGTGCTGGACCCCGGACTCATTTCACCGGCATTATCACCTTCATTTCATTTAGATGGTAAATACCGTGAGATGTTGATACAACGTCGTAAAATAACTTCCACCAACGTGGAGCTGCAGCTGATTGACTCGTAAGGTCGCAATGTTTCTGTTTTACGTGGCAGTAAGGCCTGCAAGAAATTTGATTGGGATGCGTCATTTTAATGTCATTGAATACGTCTTGAATGTTGCAGTTTGCAAGAAACTTTGTGTCAGTTAGGTAAATTGAGTGTCAAGTACAAAATATATTTCTTACTGATCCTTTTGTTTGAGTTTAACCGAGAGTAAAGACAAGGAGGCACTAGAACCATTTGTGCCGTTTACGGAGAAACGCCGTTGGAAAAAATGCGGCACGAAAATTGTTTCTTCGGTCGAAAACGGTATTCTTCAGATCGTTCCCAAACAAAATATCAACAACGTGAGTAGGTTCCAAGGCTGTGTGGGAAGGGATGTTAATCGATCATGTAGCAGAGTAGTGACGATGTCCAAATATCAACAACGGGGATGAGGTAGTTGTTATTGTCTGTAACACCACTTATATTCGATCATGACCCGTGGTTGTAGGCCTATATACGTTAAAATACAAATACCGATCATAAGTTTCAGTGGTTAACAGAGTAGTGGCAGTGGAAGTACAGGACATTCGTATTGCACTTAGTGATGGATTTCACTATACTATGCTCGTTGAAAAGAGGAAGAAACTCTTAGTGGTGGATGATCGGTTTTCAGAAAGCATTATCTGGTGGTGTGGAAAGATACACTTGTGTTAAAAGAGGATGTGTTTCGCGAAACTTTCTGATTCAGATATTATAATGGAATACAACGTCGAACATAACCACGACACTTGTGATACTGCAACTTTAAATAAAATTAGGAAGTTTTTCGACGCAGCGTGTCCGCCAACCACAAAACATTTCTAACCTACCTACTACTGTAGACAGTAGTTGACAGTCTTTAGTTTGTATAAAATGGGAAAGAAAATGTTTTCTGGCTTAATCTAGTACGGGAACCAATTGCAGTACATAGATTCGGGTATAGCTCTGGGACGAACTGGAACCAATTCCAGTACGCCCGTCCAAAAAGGAACCATTCTCACGGAGTAAGATGAAGAGTAAAGTCTGACTTGTAGGATAATGCGACACGAAAAGAATCAGGTAAAAATGTAGTTGGATATTTTTTAATTAAGAAAAGCTGGAACTTGTTATATCAATAAATACACAATGTGCAACGAAATGTACTACATTTGCCCTGGCTCGTCAATTTCGACAGCTCCAGAATTGCCGACAGGGAATTAGAAGATCCTATTGCAGAAGCCACAACTGTTGCAAACAGACCGCGGCAAGCACTGTGAGGAATTTGCTCCACGGATTGCAATTCCAGAGTGTCGGAGATTGAACCGCGATCCATTCCATAGGAAGCTACATTCTGAATGCATTCAATGCTTCATCACGCCATCCGCTGATCTCATCAGGTCTATTCAATTGATAACAAATGAGCGACTAGAAGCGGAGAGGTTCGAAAGAGGTACAGGGGAAACGAGCCTCGGTTTCGGAAGTGGCTGTCTGACGCTATGAACCCCTGACCTGAGATAAGCTGTCTGTGGAGTTCCGCAGTGACAATTATGCGCTCTTAAACTCAAGTGCCGGATATGGGATTTAACACATCTCGCGAACTGACGTTCATTTGTTTCTCGAACTTCACGATCTTGTAGAATAATGGCTCTTTGTAGCCCTTATGGCGATTTTGAAGTTCGCATTGTGTAAGAGACGAAGCAAACTGTGGGCACCGCCGTTGTTAGTGCGGCTACTTAACAGAATAACAGGAGCGTTACTACATAGGGGACAAACACTGTTTCATCATCTTTAAACAAATTCTTTGAGCCTTAATTAAGGGAAAGGCGCATGCTTTGTTTCGCCCACGGCACTTTAGAAGTGTAGAAATAAACCCAAACGGGACGATATGTATCAGAGGAAGAACAATTGCAAAAGCAAAGTCAAAAGACAAAGCAATAGCATTGTATCAAATTCTACAATTTGACATTCCTCGTTAGAGATCTTTCCTTCTCCACTCTGTCCTCAGGTAGTGATCGACAGATTTTTGTCATAACACTTTCCTAGCTGAAAAGGCGAAATGAAACCGAAACACAAAACTCAGAAATAGCACACAGTTTTAGACTGTCAAAAACAAGCAATGATCCGCAGAAACACAAACTTGTTTTAAGAGTCTAAGGCTCAATTGTATAAAACTCCCTGACTAAAGATCAACTTTAATCAAAGATCGAAAAGTGAACCGCGTTCAGACACTTCTTCTATTGTATAAAACTTTTCTGTGATCAAATTACCTTGGTTCAAATGCAATCTAAGTTCACGTGAAAAGGATTTGGCAACATCGCATAAACAAGTGAAATATCTGATGCGCGGACCATGTTGTACAGGTTTGTTCAGTGTTGCCAATCCAGCGACTTTAACTTTTTTCAACAACAATTTCTTTTAACTTTTATATTGCTTAAATAGGGATTTAACGACCTTTTTAGCACCCCATAGTGACGAAATTTAATCTTTCTTTGTTGATAATGAGAAATCTAGCGACTTTACAACTACAAAAAGTAGCGACTTTCCGCACACTCTGTTGGAGACACTGGTTTTTTGTGCAATGTAAATAATGGCGGACAATAAGAAGAAGGTTGACTGTTCTCCGAGTTGTTATCATGTTATGGTGTTTGATACTGCTAAACATAATAAAGCTTTATAAAACAACAATTTTCGTTTAGTAATACAGTTAATTGAAAATTTATGAATGTACCTATCATATCCATTAATAATTAATGGTTGTTATAAACATAATATAATTATAGGTTATGTTATTTGATACTGCTGAACACGATAGAGCCTTATAAAATATAAGATTGTTTGTGTATTAAGGAAAGAAATTGAAAGAAATATATATAAATGTACCTAACATATCTATTAATATTAACAATAATGGATATTATATTTGCACAATCTGTCACTCGTATATTTCAAACAGAAAAGAAATAACTGAACTTGGATCATCTAACTTAATCGGAGAAATTTCTTCAGTCAAAGTTGACTTTAGTTTGAGACAAATTAATCTCAGATTAGACTTTATACAACACAAAATTCCAAGTTCAGCTAAAACGAGGATCAGTTTAACCTCTGATCTAAGATTAAGTGGTTTTATACAATCAGGCCTAAAACTTGATGCTATGTTTGCGTTTTGTTTTCCGACTTCAGTTCGCCTCTTCAGCTAGGGAAAGTTATGACAAAAATCTGTTCGTCACTACCTTAGAACAGAGTGGAGAAGGAAAGATCTCTAATGAGAAATTGCTAATTGTAGATGAACAAATGTTAGTACACATCTGAAGTCTGGTTAGTGTAATATCACAGTCTAGTATATACAGTCGCGAATCGAAAAATCGAAAGAGAATTGGGAGGACAAATTTAAAAGTTACGCAAAACGCGTCCTTGCAAGGGGTTGGGGGCTGTACAAAACTAAATATGTGAGCTCCAAGCCTGTTGGCCACTAGTCTCACTCCGGGTTACGCTTCTCCACTGAAGGAGCTCTAGAAAATTTTGAAGGGGAAGCCGAAATTGGACGTAACCTCTTAGGTACCACATACGCTTATATTAAATTAATGTAAGCTTATATTAAATTAATTTTCATCATTTTACTAGCTATCTCAAATATTAAATTAATTATAATTCATTGAATTAAATTAGCTCATAAATTAAGTTACTACTTTACCTTATAGATTTATCTAAATTTAAATAAATGTGTAGTGAAGAATATTGCTGGAGAACCTTTTAAGTGTGGTGTAAATATTTGTAATTTAAATTTATGTATTGTATTGATTAAGGCTGGTTGAGTGGAAGAGAAGGCCTTATGGCCTTAACTCTGCCAGCGAAAATAAAACATTATTATTATTATTATTATTATTATTATTATTATTATTATTATTATTATTATTATACGCGAGGGGGACTGAGATTTGATCAAGTGATCACGGAACGGGGCGAGGAGGAGATGGCTGGTGTTTGCCGTTAGGATGGCGAGACGCTGTCATCTGTTGTTCGATGACAAAGCATGTGAAGGCCGTCGGAAGAAGCTCAATACGTAGTAAATATGCAAACATTAGATAGTTGCTCACCACTAGGATCGCTAATATCGCCTCATTACAGGCAATGCAAAATAGTACCGTCAAAGTCTTTTGTTTCTAGCACTCTCAAAACTCAAGCTTCGTGACTGTATATAGTAGACTCTGGTAATATGTTACTAGTCAGCGAAGTATGCAATGGAGGGGAAAAGGAGCTGGCCACCCTACCCCATTATCTCCTGGCCTAGTTGCCTTATTAGGGTCATATCGTCTCCTTTCAGAACTTGCAGTGTCGGTAAGTTCTTTGTTCCGTTATTATTCCTGACCGCAATTGTTCCTAATAATACAGCCGCTGCATTTAATTACAAATTTCCCTTCGACACAAAATGCCCACGTCTGGCTACCACACAGGACAAATTCCAGGGTGTTTTCCGGGGATTGAACGCGAGATATGTCGGTTTGAAGCGGTCAGCGGCACATCGTCAGGCCTTACATTCCAGCGCTCAGTGATATCTACCCGCTGCCGTGTAGTCAACACCGCCAGGACTCAGTTTTTGTATTTTTCCTCTTTCCCACAACTTTAAAGTTTCTTGGCTAGCAGAAGAGTTTGACTAAGTTTTGTGAACTCTCTTCCCGCAGGGTGAACCAGTGGATGGGTTCTGTCGCAGTCTAGCAGCACTCAGGATGGTAATCTTTTGAGCTTTAGGTCCGGTTTAAAATGTTGGATAAAAGACCAATTTCACAAATAAACATTGCTCTTACTTTCTCCTGTACATTCACTGCCTGCAAGTCAAGTAGGCCTAATAACGATAAGATTCTGCTGTGGCTGAAATTTAGATAACTAAGACCCGATTGTATAAACCATTTAATCTTAGATCAGAGGTTAAATTGATCCTTGTTTCAGCTGAACTTGGAATTTTGTGTTGTATAAAGTCTAATCTGAGATTAATTTGTCTCAAACTAAAGTCAACTTTGACTGAAGAAATTTCTCCGATTAAGTTAGATGATCCAAGTTCAGTTATTTCTTTTCTGTCTGGAATATACGAGTGACAGATTGTGCAAATAAAATATCCATTATTATTAATATTAATAGATATGATAGGTACATTTATATATATTTCTTTCAATTTCTTGCCTTAATACACAAACAATCTTATATTTTATAAGGCTCTATCGTGTTCAGCAGTATCAAATAACATTAACCTATAATTATATTATGTTTATAACAACCATTAATTATTAATGGATATGATAGGTACGTTCATAAATTTTCAATTAACTGTATTACTAAACGAAAATTGTCGTTTTATAAAGCTTTATTATGTTTTGCAGTATCAAACACTATAACATGATAACAACTCGGAGAACAGTCAACCTTCTTCTTATTGTCCGCCATTATTTACATTGCACAAAAAACCAGCGTCTCCAACAGAGTGTACGGAAAGTCGCCAAAAAGTAGTTGTAAAGTCGCTAGATTTCTCATTATCAACAAAGAAAGATTAAATTTTGTCACTATGGGGTGCTAAAAAGGTCGCTAAATCCCTATTTAAGCAATATGAAAGTCAAAAAAAATTGTTGTTGAAAAAGAGTTAAAGTCGCAGATTGGCAACACTAAACAAACCTGTCCGCGCATCACGTATTTCACCTGTTTATGCGATGTTGCCAAATCCTTTTCACGTGAACTTAGATTGCATTTGAACCAAGGTAATTTGATCGCAGAAAAGTTTTATACAATAGAAGAAGTGTCTGAACTCGGTTCACTTTTCGATCTTCGATCAAAGTTGATCTTTAGTCAGGGAGTTTTATGCAATTGGGCCTAAATGTTTAATATAGGCTACATCGCGTTGAAGATTCGGTGTCCCATTTCGGAGAACTCACGTGTTAAATATTTTATTAATCCAAGTAACGCCTGCAACTTTGAATGAACACCATCTCAGGCATAAGTTTACATATTATTACAGTATTACTATTATTATTATTATTATTATTATTATTATTATTATTATTATTATATATCAGTATAGGTCAGTTTCTGTCAGATGCGTTTCCAATTCACTGCGGGCTAAAGCAAGGAGATGCAATATCACCTTTACTTTTTAACTTTGCTCTAGAGTATGCCATTAGGAAAGTCCAGGATAACAGAGAGGGTTTGGAATTGAACGGGTTACATCAGCTGCTTGTCTATGCGGATGACGTGAATATGTTAGGAGAAAATCCACAAACGATTAGGGAAAACACGGGAATTTTACTGGAAGCAAGTAAAGCGATAGGTTTGGAAGTAAATCCCGAAAAGACAAAGTATATGATTATGTCTCGTGACGAGAATATTGTACGAAATTGAAATATAAAAATTGGAAATTTATCCTTTGAAGAGGTGGAGAAGTTGAAATATCTGGGAGCAACAGTAACAAAATATAAATGATACTCGGGAGGAAATTAAACACAGAATAAATATGGCAAATACCTATTATTATTCGGTTGAGAAGCTTTTATCATCCAGTCTGCTGTCAAAAAATCTGAAAGTTAGAATTTATAAAACAGTTGTATTACCGGTTGTTCTTTATGGTTGTGAAACTTGGACTCTCACTTTGAGAGAGGAACATAGGTTAAGGGTGTTTGAGAATAAGGTTCTTAGGAAAATATTTGGTACTAAGAGGGATGAAGTTACAGGATAATGGAGAAAGTTACAGAACGCAGAACTGCTCGCATTGTATTCTTCACCTGACATAATTAGGAACATTAAATCCAGACGTTTGAGATGGGCAGGGCGTGTAGCACGTATGGGCGAATCCAGAAATGCATATAGAGTGTTAGTTGGGAGGCCGGAGGGGAAAAAGACCTTTAGGGAGGCTGAGACGTAGATGGGAAGATAATATTAAAATGGATTTGAGGAAGGTGGGATATGATGTTAGAGAATGGATTAATCTTGCTCAGGTTAGGGACCAATGGCGGGCTTATGTGAGGGCGGCAATGAACCTCCGGGTTCCTTAAAAGCCACATGAGTTTCTTCCAGTTTAATGTATGTTCATAAATTTCTCTGTTTTTACGAGTTGAATTTTTCCCATTCAGATCAGGAATTTCATTTCCGTCCATTGAATCTCTCCAATTCTTCTCGCTGCCATGATTTCTCACATAAAAGAATGCAGCTAATGGAGTTGTTTGTGAAGTTTAATTTGCATAGCCTTCCTTGTTTTCCGACAAAGTGTTCACTTTATTGTTGTTATCGAAGCTTTTTATCAACGTCTCTGTCACGAAGAATTGTTACCTGACGTCCCACATAGCTAGTTAACGTAGGAGCTTGCTTTATCATATCCATCTATGTTTTGTACCTGCATAAACTATTATAGAAGGAAACGCGCCCTTCAATTTGTCGGATTGTTTCTCTCTGCACGTTTTCACTTTCTCTTTGTGCGAAGTAGCTACATAATTATTATAATGGGGAAATGTCCTGCAGGTTCTTGCAGCACTGCGTATGGTACGTAGGCGCGAAATGAAGTTACGTATAATATCAGGATTACACTTTTGATAGTAGGTCTACTGTGTTATTTATAGGCCCATTTTAATATACCGATAAACTGAAATTTTGGGACGTGATACTAATTTTCTTACGTCGTTCATAGGCTCATGAAAATGCAGTCTATAACGAATATTACATTTGTGCGAGATCGTTCGTATTTGCTTGGTTTCCGCACAAAACCAATCCGCGGTAAGTCTAAAATTCCACATTCAGTATTCCCAACCTAACACACATAACAATTTCCCTCTTCTTACCGCTTAAGTGACATATTCATTTTACTGCTTTAGACTTTTAACATATTATTTTTAGAGACGTTCAATATAGTAATAATTATAAATTGGAAACTTACCACTGCAATTCCACCTAAATTGCACTGTTAATTGTTGTTTTTAAATATTTGCAAAAATTAAGTAAACTCTACAACTCCACTAAAGTTACTGCATTCGTGATGCAAGTAACATTAAGGAAGCCCTGAAAAAATCAACAAACTTGCTGATGTTATTACTGCAATATGTTATATTAATAATATTGTTGAAATATTAAAATGAAAAATAAATCATTACATAACCTTACCGTTTGTTTTAAGTTCGCATTTATAGACTGGGGGAAAAAAAGACAGACGTATATCACGGCATGCTGGAGTATAGTAAACACAGAAAACATTTTAAAGCAACAATGTTGAAGATATATATTCTTGTTTTGCAAATTTGCCGTCATTGAACAGAAACCAAGATGGAGATTTCATTGCAACTAATTAGAAATTCCTCTTTCAGGTATGTAATAAACGATCTTCGCACAAAATAATGTACGATACACGAGCGGTATGTTTTTCTTTCAATTCTCGGAAATTAAAAAAGCTCAACTACGTTTCGCTTTTTCAAACTTTTCCTCGAACATGAAAACTTCAACATACCGCTCTTGTAACGCATATTACATTTCTCGTCGTGTAGTGTAGGCAATGCTAAATCACATCATATTCCATTCTTCAGTTTAAAATACGAGTAGAATAGTGAACATTGTTCTGTTATTTGACGCTTTTCAGTTAAATTAGGACGCTGAATAACCCCCAGTTGAAATCCTACTACTGCTGTATCTCTAGTTTCTAAATGGAGATCTAGGTTGATTTTAATTAAGCCTAATTCTGGAGAAGAAACTGACTTCCATTTCTCTCTTTGTTATTGCTAGATAGGTACCTTAGCAAATCGAATTCATCAGCATTTAGGCTTTTACTTACCCCACAGTGTGCTGGAACTTGGTATAAAAAACGATTCGGAACTACATCAGGCCAGAGACGTCGCCTGCTGTGTTCGGCTACTCCACGCAGGGTTGCCGGATTGTTTCCACAGAAGTTCGCAATTATTTTTCTAAACGACGCTTTTTAAAGAAAAAAACCACCCAATATTTTAATTTCACACCATCGTGTATCTTAATGAGAGACAAAAATCATGTTATATTACGGACAACAGTTCATTGCGAAGATGTACAGGGACATCATTTTATTTTTACTTCAATTTTTATTGTACCTGAGTTTTTGAATGTACTTCACTCCCACCCCCTCTACTAGTAAACTTCCAACCGTTCTCCACACAGAACCGAGGCCGCGTATGCAGTACTGAATTAGTGAGTATAGTACGTTCCAGAAATATGTTCGCGTTTTCCAGTGACAAAAGAGCTTTCAATATTGCATGACATTTTCGCACAGGTACTGTCGTCCGTTTGCCTACGTCGCATTCCGATTTCCCCCACTTTGCTTCTGTTCGCCCCTTTGTAAAGTCTAATAGCTGGGCTGTCTTAGCTCTTTTCTGAAAATATTAATTTCTGTTAGGAATTGGACGTCTACGTAATATTATACAACTGTTTAAAATAACTTAAATAAAAGGGCCTCGTTAAGTAATTAACTGTCACGTGATTTCCCTCCTTTCTAAGACCCTGTTACAAAACCACTTGGACGCCCAGTAGATAGCATATCTGGGTAATTTTGTCTTTTGGGATCGGACAGAAGTGAAGATTGAATTTACAGTACGTAAGGTACTCTTTTATAGAGTAGGTACAGAATTATTTCAACATGAGTTACTAGTACGAAGGACGAAACTGGTAATTGGAATTAGGTACAATAGTCTATAGTGCGATAATATGCACAAAAGAACTGAAGCCTGTATCGAAATGGACGGCTACCATTTTCAAAAATGTGTTTAAATATCCATATTATGATTATTTTTCAATTTAACTTCATTCTCTATATTGTACGCTAATGTGCTGTAGACAGTATAATATACACTGCATAATGAATACGTCCGAATGAATAGCTCAGTTCGTGAGTGAAAACACTCATTGTTAATACTTAGTAGTTTATTTAAAATATTAATTTTGGGAGTTAATGAAAAGGTATAATACTTTTTTCTGAAGTTTTAAAAGGTTTCCCTTATTTTTGGTTTACAAGAGCAATATTTTTTGTTAAATTATTAAAACTAATGAAAATTATCTTTTTTTCTTAGTGTATTTTGACTAAACAAAAACTTAATGAAAATTATCAAACTCAAAATCGCGATATTTCCTAGTTTACGTGAACTACTTTTCTTCCCTCCTATACCTAGTAAAGTGATTTGTTTGTATCTTACGCCAGTATCATCGAACTCCAGTCGTGGAAGGGTGAGCTAGCGGTGTTTCCGGTTCTAGACCTTTAATCCAAAGATATAACCAGGTTAATATTAAAAATGTTAGTAAAAATAAAATGATGTCCCTGTATAATACGTGTAATATCTGTCGAGTCGTTAATAATAATTCATTAAATTAATAGCCTACTACTTTCGTATCTTAAACGTCTTCTCTTTTAGGATATCAGTGACTATGATTGCCAAGGTCTGTAAAATATAGAACACTGTAGCAGTGACATTGCATGATTTGCAGATGTTATTGTTGTTTAGTCAACTGTCCTAAGATTAGTTTGAACCTCATAAGTGACACCAATAAGTCATCACTCATGAGGCAACTCGGCCAGGAGATAATGGGGAAGGGTGGCGAATTTCTTTTCCCCTCCAATGCATATGGAGTATGTACAAAACGAGACACATTAAGTCCATTGTTTTGCCGTTAAGAGTTTCGCGCAAAAATTGTTCTCGAAGTCAACGCATACAGCTCAGGTCTGCCAACTTAACTTCTCTTGCCATGCTATAGATTTCTATTACCTCCAGCCAGGTTTGAAGCCGCAGTCACTAGCTCGGAATGGGGGCAATGCTGTCTTGTGCGATTGCTTATTCAGTTATGAACCTTGCGTCAAGTTTTCCTGAAAACAGGAACTCCTGTAACAACGCTTTTAATATTTGAAAATACGTCTTGAGAATATTTCTGTTGGCATGTTATAGCCTGGAACTCGAGGCGAAGTAGGGCTGCGTTTCGTCGTTTAAATATGCAAATGTTGAACTTGCACATCAAATCCTGAGGGTCTGGCCTTGTTAATGAATATTGGATTCCAGTTCAAAGTTCTGATATCAATTACATTCAAACTTGGGGCATTTCGTGCAGAATGTTCAATCCCAAGTTTAGTTTCTTCTGCTCCCGTTCATTTTCTCTCATCCACGCCAATTCTCCTTCTTTCTTTTCTTAGCACGAATCTTAAAAAATATAATTTCAAGCAGGCCTATTAGTAAATTTCTATTAACAGTCCAAGAAATAATGAGGTAGTGACCCTTGGGTTCTGTTGGTTTGCAGTCAGATCCTAGGTTCGCGGGTTCAGACCCAACCATGAAAGATGGACTTAAGGGAATAAAAACCGTAACTTGATCTGTATTAGAGGGCAAAATTTAGCGGCCATTTCCGGCCTACGTAAAAGTTAATGTGTTTAATTGTCCTCGAGCTTCGTAAATAGGAAAATAACATTAAAAGTATAAAATATACTGCAGCTGTTTCATACAAATTTATTGAAAATTACACGTATAAATTCAAATCGCACGATATTTTCCTTCCTTGCAATTGAAAAAAAAAATAGTGGAAACCCCATCTTGGTGACAAAAAGTAGTCTGACCTTGAAAGAAGGGTTAGAAGCTGTTAAGAGTTATCTTAAAAATCGTGTTTCCTGCAATATTGATTACAAGGATCCTAATATCGAGTCCCGCTTGGGCTTATTACCTGGTTGGGTTTCCCCCAACCGTAAGGCAAATGTCAGGTAATCTATGGCGAATCCTCGGCCTCATCTCGCCAAATACCATCTCGCTATCATCAATTTCATCCACGCTAAATAACCTCGCAGTTGATACAGCGTCGTTAAATAACCAAGTAAAAAAAAAAGGAAGTTAATAAAATTAAGCTCGTATTACTTTGTTATAACCACGCCGTATAATGTGAAGCCTGGAGATCAAGATGACTTGCATAGCAAGTATGGTTACCAGATCGATTTTCAAAGCATTCCCCCCCCCCTTAAAACATGTTTCTTTCATATTAGTCCAGGACATAACAAATGAAGAAAACTTGTCTAAATGGGACGAATTAATCATTAATTTTATTCTAATTATAAAGCAACAGTATATGTTTTCAATTATTTTCCCCTCGTATAATTAGTCAAAATAGTCGTATGCGTTGTACGTATGGCAACCCTGCAGTGAGGACGGTGGACTCGTGACGAGTCACGAGGTGTAGCTGTGTAAATAATCTTGGTTCTTCCCCGCAACGCGGAGATTTTCCACTTCGAAGTGACACGTGGCAGTCGAGTTTTGGAATTCTGGGCCGACTATTCGTTGTAGTCAAGCACATATGTGGGGGCAGCCACGGCCCGCACCTCTACACCACGGCCGTTCACAGAAGATGACGAGGAAATGATGTTTTTCCCTGCATAGGTATGTTTTTCTTATTTTTATTTACTGATATTTATTATTAATTTTTAGCGACATTTCTGGGGATATTTTTTTTATAAACTTTAGAGAGATTTATCTAAGTTACTCATCATCATCATCCGTCACGAATTAGGCCTCTGTAGACCTGTTTCGGCCCCATCTAGCAGTCTTCTTAACGGTCTTCCTGGTCGACGATGTCCTCTAGGTTTATATTGCATCATAATTTTTGGGATTCTTGAATTTTCCATTCTTCTTACATGATCTAGCCAATTGAATTTGTATCTGGTGATTTTTTCTTCTACTGACTCTACTTCTAATTGTTCTAAAATTTCTTCATTCCTTTTTCGGTCTAAAACAGTATATCCTGCTGTTCTCCTGAAAAATTTCATTTCCGTTGCTTTGATTCTGTTCATGTCTTTTTTCTTTAATGTCCAAATCTCGCTTCCGTATAGAAGGGTGGGTAATGCTAGTGTATTATATATTTTTATTCTTGTAGATTTTTGTACTAATTTAGCTTTTAATGTATTGTTTATTATTCCTAGAATTTGTGTAAATTTGGTAATTTTCTTGTTCACATCTTTTTCATTTTGATAAGATATTTCACAACCCAGATAATTGAAATTTTGCACTTGTTCGAGGCATTGGTTATTGTGTATTATCTTACTTCTCACTGGGTCTTGTCCTAAAAATGCCATTACTTTTGATTTTTGTGCTGAAATTTCCATCCCAAAATCTTTTAATATTTCATTTAATGTATACAATCCTCTTTGTAAATTATCCTCTGAATTGGAAATTATGACTTGATCATCGGCATAGAGTAAGGTATTTAATGTTAGAGCACTGGTTATTTTGATTCCTGATGTGTAGATTTGGTTCCATTTTAAAATAATTTCATTTATATAAATATTAAATAAAGTTGGTGATAGTGGACAACCTTGTCGAACTCCATTATTAACTAATTTTCTTTCGGAGTTACTTTTTGAAGAAAAGTTAGCGACATTGTAGGGCGATGTGTTGGCAACAGTGGCTATGAGCTCATCTTTAATAATAATAATAATAATAATAATAATAATAATAATATTATTATTATTATTATTATTATTATCATTATCCAGTGGCGGCTCGTGGGTATTGAATTCAGGGGGGCTGCATACAAGAATAAACCATGCAACGTACTTTATTTAAAGATTAGTTCCATGCGCCTTGTCTTGTAGGTTGCAAACTTTTGAATCATCATCTTATTAAAATCCGATATGTCGTTTAACATAGTCTTTACAATGGAAAACATAGCTAATGCGGTCAGTCTCTCTTCTCTCATCGTATTTCTGAGATAGGCTTTTACTCTCTTCAAACATGAAAAGCAACGCTCTGGTTCGGAAGTTGTCATTGGTATGGTGATAGCTATGCGTAGTAGTTCCGCAACTTCTGAAAATGAGGCCTGCAAGTTCTCAGATAGAAGAAACTGGAAGAGCTTGACTGCGTCACTGATATTTCTGAATTCTTGTCTCTGATACAACACAGTGAGTTCCGTTTTTAGTTTGTCTTTATCGACAAAAGCTTCACACATACATTTAGGTCATTTTCAGGAAATGAGCTTTTGTAGCATTCAAATTGTTCTTGACACAGAAGAGAAGATAATACCAGATGATCTATGAACTGGTATTGGGTGTTAGCTTGTGTGAAAATGAGGTCACACACTTCCTTGGCTGCCGCAACCCTTGTCTGAATCCCTTCGACCTTACGACGCTTTTTAGGGTTTTCATTTTCACAGATCTCGCTGCTCAACTGGGCACTGTTCCGTGTTGTCTGTATGGCATTAACAAAGCTTGATATGCAGGGTCGGCCTCGGTAGCATAGTCGGTTGAGGGTTCGATCCCGGCCCAGGTCGATGGCATTTAAATGTGTTTAAATGAGACAGGCTCATGTCAGTAGATTTACTGGCATTTAAAAGAATCCTGCGGGACAAAATTCCGGCACACCGGCGATGCTGATATAACCCCTGCAGTTGCGAGTGTCGTTAAATAAACCATAATTTAATTTTTTATATGCAGACTTGAACCTTAGAAATATCTAACTGGCGATGTTGTAGTTGGTTGTATAATATATCTATATGATACGTCAATAAATGAAAAAAAAAACAGCCAGAAATTGAATTCAGGATCTTCAAGAGTACGCACCAGGGCGCTTGCCTCATTTATTGTGATGTCGTTAGATGTTTCAGATTCCATTATGGTTTGAAAACGTTCTAGCAATGGCTCCTTCTTGTCATGAACAACATTTACTGTTTTTATTTTAAAACTCCATCTTGTTGCCCCGGCTGATGGAATTGTCTTTGAAACACATTAATCTAATACAGATCGAGAGAAGAAAGCAGGGATACTGGATAAATTAGCAAAGAATATGCGAGCTTTGTAGGCTATTTTGTTTAGCGGCTCTTTCCATTATGAGATTCAACTGATGGGCACTTAATTTCACATTTCTCCTGAATTGTTAAGGTACTGAGCTGAATAGACTGTAAATATTGTACAGAATTAAACATTGTTGCACTTGTTATACTCACAACATTAAAGAAAATGTATTTAAAACTGCGCGCTGACAAACTGCTGCAAGCTTTGCAGCGCCTGGAAACTCTGGATTCAGGGCGAGGGGCAGCAGGGGGAGGGGTAAAACTAACGCGCAAAGCATCCGAGACAAGACTGGCAGCTCCAGGGGAGGAAGTGGCTTCACCAATCCGTCCTTGTCTCTGGTTTCGCTCTGGCAGCACCAGGGGAGGAAGTGACTTCACTAACGATTGCGTGAATGTCAATGAGAGCGAAATTAAAAAAAAAAATTCGAGCCGCTGAATAGAGACTGTATAATAAATGTATTTCACAACATAAAACGAGACGAGCCACAAATGTCTGGGGGTGCTGCAGCTCCGCAGCCCCCCTTCGAAAGCCGCCCCTGATAATATCACAAATATGTAATTTGCAGGTACATACATCCATACACACTGCCACTAATTCCAACGCTTGCTTTCTTCAAATACTCTGGGTCGATTTCTAAAACACGGACGAAATCGTAGTTCCAAACCCCGGCTTTTAAACCCCCATCGAGGTTTTATATATGGGAACGCAGCTAAGAATCGATTTTTATTCCTGTAAACGTCGATATTAGAAAGAAATGAACATCGGGATTAATATTTGTATTCAATTGCAGTAAGCCACATTCTTTTGTTCTCAGTTAAGGTATTGTTATGTCTACTAATTTACAGAATATATGTACGTTAAAATACTAGCATTACTTGGTATTTAATAGGGGTCGGATTTTTAGGTACCAGAATGAAATTATCCAAATAATTAGCACAAATTGAGCATTTATGTTGTTTTTTTTATCATTTGTTCATAACTACTACCAACATTAACTACCTGAAATCCCGGTTCTAAGGAATGAATAACCTAAATATTAACTGGATTAAAATTCCAATTGAAACTAAAATGTAGTGTGGTTCTATTTTCATATGCAGTATAATAGACCTACTACGTTGAAAGGCCTAGTAGCATAAAACTTAAAATAAGAGAACAAAATCACGTTTGCTTCATATTCCTGTACGCTCACGTCATTTTCGAGTATTAAATATAATGTCCAAAACTACTATAAAGACTAAAAATTAAGTTATATCGTCTTATAGACATAAAGGTATAATTAATATAAAATATTACCCATATTACATCTTACTTCCCTCAAGAACGTGTAAAAATTGTCACCCTGCCACCTCTTGCATTTCGTTGCAGATTATTATTTAGCATTCTTGCTCAATTTTGTGTTGATTCCTCCTAAAATCGAAATATTATCGTCGTTATATAGTTACAAAGGGTTATTCCTGTCCTTCATCACTCTAATCTGGGGATTTAATACCCGTAGACACAAATTTTCCTTCTATAATCACCCAGCTGATCATCTACCTCCATCTTGTACACATGAAGCCGATGTTTTAAACCTACCCCAGCCGTGGTCTCTGCTTCAGACCATAGTTTCGAGCCATGGCTCAGAAAAATGAAAAAGACCTCGTTTTATAAATCCAAACGCGGTTTAAAGCCACGGTCGTGGACTAGACCTCGTTTTAGAAATCGACCCAATGAGTAAAAATTAAATTAAAATGGATTAAAGATAACTGAATCGTTTTGACTTGATTCAAGACTTAATGTTGAGATACATAACAGTGCCATCTACGATTTTCTTTGTGTAAGAAAAGGGGACATGAATTTGGATATACTCGCACTCTATAAAATTCGGGATTAAAAATTTAGTGCTTAATATTTGCAAAGTTTGGGAATCATTGAAAAGTCTCATCGCCAAGGTAATTAGTATCAGTCCCAGGGTTGCCATATGTACGACTATAGTCATACGCATACGACTATTTTGACTAATTGTACGAGGTACGACTGAACTCTGTCGTATGCAATTTTGTACGACTATTTCACTGAAGGGAAAAAAATTCTTTTGGAACTTATAATGTTGGTTTATAATTGAAATAAAATTGATGGTTAATTAGTTCCTTTTAGACAAGTTTTCTTCATTCCGTAAGTCCTTGGCTAATGTGAAAGAAACATGCTTACGGGGAGAAAATGGTTTGAAACTCGATCTGGTAACCATGCTTGCCACGCCAGTCATTTGTCATCTTGAGCTCCAGGGTTCACGTATACTGCACAGTTGTATCAAAGTAATAGGCCCTCAGGTTTAATTGCATTAACGCCCTTGTTTGCTCGACAAATGAATTCTTTTATCCATGAAATAGTACCGCAGTAGCATTAATAAGTCTAAACGTGCCGACATTATAGAGGTGTCGGGTTTGAGTCGACTGTAGATGAATTAATCTGATATAATTTTCAGCAGCCGCATTGATAGATATTAAAATATCTGCCACCGCGCCGGCTAAAGATCAAAATTCTGCTGACTTTAAATATAACAAAGTTGTTTCTAACCAAGCGTCATCGTGCACTCCTTACGGCGATGACAGTGTTGATGATGAAGAAATGGGTGGTGATTTGATTCAGTCCTGAATGTCATTGTGGATGTGAACAATAATATTACACAGCAGTAAATTCTTAAAATTTGGAACTGAAATTGACTGGTAGACATATATAATATATAGGTTATTTTACGATTCTTTATCAGCTGCGATGATTATCTGGCGTCAATGACATGAATGTGATAATGCCAGCGAAATGACTCCAGCGCCGAAAGTTACCCAACATTTGCTCTTAATAGGTTGAGGGAAAACCCCGAAAACAACCCCAACCAGGTAACTTGTCTCAACCAGGATTTGAATCCCGGCCCGCACCTTTCACAGTCAGACATACTAACCATTACTACACAGCGGTGGAATAGAATTATATATATAAGGAAAGTCCACACCTGTGGAGTAACGGTCAGCACGTCTGGCTGCGAAACCAGATGGCCCGGGTTCGAATGCCGGTCGGGGCAAGTTACCTGGTTGAAGTTTTTCCGGGGTTTTCCCTCAATCTAATATGAGCAAATGCTGGGTAACTTTCGGTGTTGGACCCCGGACTCATTTCACCGGCATTATCACCTTCATATCATTCAGACGCTAAATAACCTAGATGTTGATACAGCGTCGTAAAATAACCCAATAAAATAAAAAATATGTAAGGAAGTTGAGAAATGTACGACAATTTTTTGCTGAAGTACGACAATTTTCATAAGTTGGTACGACGGTTGCGATTCCTTTATCTGGCAACCCTGATCAGACCTAAAGGGAGCCAGGCCTACACAACGAGCCCTTCATACAGGTCACGTGATACTGCATTATCATGATGATGAAATTTCCATGTTGTCCGTAACGTTGAAGATATTAAATATGATATGATATATTTCGTCACAGCACTTTTTTACATGTAATGGTGTACCTCACATTTCTGTATCCGGTGCCACCATTAACATATTATTACAATAACACATTATTTGCAGTACACGTCTACACAAATACTCCCAATTACACTATGTACCTTTTTTGTTACTTGGTCAATCTCCCCTTCAGTATTTCTCCTACATTTCATTTGCTATTCTCTATTTGTTCATTAATCCTAATATATCTAATATTATAATATACTACTTTCACACCCCCTTTTCCTCTAACTACTATTCACTAAAATCTCAATTTCAATTTTTCTCTATAAATTATCATATTGAATTATTTGCCTATTTGTTCTTTGACCTTTTATTCATTTACTGTTCCAACGTTCAAATGTTAGTACTAATTTTATGCTGTCACTTGTTCATTTCTCTTAACCCTTACTCACTATTTTCACTCATTCCTATTTGCGCTGACTTTCATTTTCTCACTATTCCTCTTACACCTAATCCTTTGTCACTATTCTCACGTCCTATAAATACGTAGGGGAGAGTCGGGTAGTATCGGACATCGGGTAATATCGGACAGTGAGTTTCTTTCATCCACCACACGATGATAGTACCTGATTGACATGGTTACGTTTCTGTGATGTCGCATAGAGAAACGTAACCATGTCATTCAGGTACTACCATATGGTGGTAGATGAAAGAAACTCACTGTCCGATATTACCCGATGTCCGATACTACCCGACTCTCCCCTATATTTTATCTCTACACATCAGCTTATACACTTTCTCTCTCCCCTATACTTCTCGATCTTTTGCAGTTTCACTTTACTTGCACTTTTTGATCACAACCCCACTTTTTTTTTTTACACATATCAAATATCTCTGCTAAATCCTCAACTGTCGCAAATTCTGACCTTTCTTGACTGTTCGTCTCTGCCTTATTTCTGACTTTGTCTTTCTTTCTAATTATTACTTCTTCTATTCCTCTTTAATTTCCCCCCCCCCAAGCTTTCACTTTCACATCCTAGATTTCCACTTACACTTGCGCCCTTATTCGTTGAAGATATTAAATGCAAATACGCCGTGTAAAATCAACAATCTTGTTTCTAAAAAGCGGAACACCTGCCAATTACATTAGGCGTGATGAAGTTTAAGCGATATAGGGTTTAGGTCAACACGCGGGAGGGGGGGATACTAAACGCAAGACACATTTGAATAAATCTCGCGCTGCGTGTTGATTGTACAGTGTGTGCAACTGCGCTCGTTTGGCGGAGGTATATTAAACTTGTCAGAGGTGGCAATTTGGTTGCCGGAACTGCCACTATCCTGGCGTTATTGCGAGCGCTCCATCATCTTAATTGCTGATCTAACTTAATTCTAAGCTGTCAACCCTAAATCAAGCCATCTCCGGCATTGAGTTGGGATACAGAGCAATCTGACTGATTGCTGCAAGAAATGCAAGTGGGCAGCACAAAAACGAACTTCGACCTTAGTTCAGCGCACAAAAAATTCGTCGCTTGATATGCAGGCCGCTGGGCAGCTTGTTCCACACACGAATACTGGTGACAGACTACAGTACTAATCGCGATTAGCACTTACCGCGATCAGGCCCGACCGCGATTACCGGAAATGTGATGACACACTAGGTCCCGTCTGGTCAACAGCTGAATTTCCATAGACGAAACAGTTTTCTCTATGTAATACGTATATCATGGATGAATATATGATATATATTTACTTACTTACTGGCTTTTAAGGAACCCGGAGGTTCATTGCCGCCCTCACATAAGCCCACCATTGGTCCCTATCCTGAGCAAGATTAATCCAGTCTCTATCATCATATCCCACCTCCCTCAAATCCATTTTAATATTATCTTCCCATCTACGTGTCGGCCTCCCCAAAGGTCTTTTACCCTCCGGCCTCCCAACTAACACTCTATATGCATTTCTGGATTCGCCCATACGTGCTACATGCCCTGCCCATCTCAAACGTCTGGATTTGATGTTCCTAATTATGTCACGTGAAGAATACAATGCGTGCAGTTCTGTGTTGTGTAACTTTCTCCATTCTCCTATAACTTCATCCCTCTTAGCCCCAAACATTTTCCTAAGCACCTTATTCTCAAACACCCTTAACCTATGTTCCTCTCTCAACGTGAGAGTCCAAGTTTCACAACCATACAGAACAACCGGTAATATAACTGTTTTACAAATTCTAACTTTCAGATTTTTTGACAGCAGACTAGATGATAAAAGCTTCTCAACCGAATAATAACAGGCATTTCCCATATTTATTCTGTGTTTAATTTCCTCCCGAGTGTCATTTATATTTGTTACTGTTGCTCCAAGGTATTTGAATTTTTCCACCTCTTCGAAGGATAAATCTCTTAACTTTTATAGTTCCATTTCGTACAATAGCTATCACGACTGCCTAAATAATATAAATCAAAGTGATTCGAAACCAAAGATTACTAAAATGTTACTTTCGTCCACTGGGCCGTGCCTCAGCGCGATTATCTTGTTCTGGGAACAGGATTTAGCTCCTGATCGCGATCGGGACGGTGACACACTACAAACCCGATCGCGATTAGTGACTGTAGTCTGTCACCAGTATAACACCGAGGAAGATGTTTTTGGGGGTTAACGACCGCGACTCGTGCTCCATGGCCGCTCAGGGAGTTTGATTCGAATCCCTCTGGTAGTGAGGGTGAAACTCTGACACCCCCCCCCCCACCAGGCAAAAAAAAGCGTGCTTAAATCGCTGGAAATTGTAACACCGTGACGTGAGCATTGCAACGCTATATACTTAATAGCTAAGAGTTCGTTAAGATGTCTATAGCACAATTTCGTCATTGCCTTACAAAATTTAAGATCATTACAGTTTAAGGATACATTTCAGAGATAATCCCACGCGAACGTTTCTCAACCAATGAACGAGATCTTTGACGCTAGACTGACCAATGAGAATCGAATTACACTGATTGTTAAAAGTATGCTGCGCAAAATTAATAAGTGATAGTTTTTCCTTCTACGTTCATCTGTTTTATTTGCATCGTGTCTGTTTCGATGTATCGCAATGAAGCAATTACGTGAGACTCGACATGCAACAATAATTAATTATAGGAATTGCTCAATTAATATAAGTAAAATGGTTACAATAAAATTAAATATGTTGAATTATAGATAAGCAATGATAAAACAGTTCAAAATAAAGTCAGTGTTGTTATAACCTCAAATATTCAGTTGTTTTTATTGCAAAGAGCCTTTTATTCTTATAATCTCTGCTTCGATTCGACTGTTTTTCTGGATCTTATTATTGTAACCTCGAATGTTCAGTTGTTCGCGTAGGGATTATCTTTCCCCATACAATTTGTGATAATAGTTATCCTCAGGTAATTTAATTTCTCATTTTTAAACTCGTGTTTGCTGCCTTTAGATAATTATTTCGACACCGAAGACAGAATAACAAATTCCTATTGCAGAGAAAGTTTCTTAATATCTTTCATACTTCCAAAGTTCCGTAACTTTCTGTTATGGAATAAAGCAAAACATTGAAGTTACGGAAAATTGCAGAGTTTAGAATCGTTTAAAAATCCTGCGCACCACAGATTTATAAATGACGTCACAGCATCGAACATGGCTATAAATACGCATTACATTTTAATATGTAATGTATTTTTCACACATGAAAGAGTATTTTAAAAGAAAAAATTGAAAAAAAAAATGTAGTTGTGGGAAACTGCAAACGAAGTTTAATATAATTAGAAAAGCTCTGTAATTTTAAAATGACGTCACATCAGTCGATAAGGCAATTGGTAAATGTGCGTTAAATTTCATGCAGTATGTTTTCCACGTATGAAAGCATAGGCTACTTTAAAGGGAAAAGAAAATAAATTTACTGCTTTTTGATAATATTTATCCATCCTAAGGACATGCACTGTCGTACTCATGGATATGGTTCATTAGCAAAGCTTGTAGTCGCCATTTTGAACACTGCGTCACTCCCATCTAAAGGAAAATGATGAAACTACAGAAAGATTTCAAGAAAGGCGGCCGGCGAAAGAAATGTGTGCTTTATTGAAGCATGCCATAGTCAATAGGGAAGAGTAGCTACGTGGGGTCCCGGGAGATTTTCAGCTGCTGTCCAAGTTTCACGGCAGATTTCCTTGTCCCGTACTCTTCTTCTGCTCATCTCTCATCTTTCTTCCTCATCATTGTACTCTACTCTACCATCTCATCCACGCTGTCTTCTTTTTCCTCACCTTCTCTCGTCTTCCTCGCTTTCTGTTTTGTTCTTTGTATTATTCAGTTTATCTCGTCCTATTCTTTTGTTTTTGTCTCCCATTTTCTTAATTTTCCCCACCCCTTTTCTTTTTTCCTACGTCTCTATCTTCGTTCTCGTCACCTTCTTCCTCTATTATTTATTTTCCTACCTTTTTCCCTTTCGTTGACATTTATTTTTCTCCTTCTCCTATTCTTCTTCGATCTTCTTGTTTGTTCTTATGTCTACCTATTCTTTTAACTTTGCCTTTTATGCTTCTTCACTCTTCTCCCTTGTCTTCCCTCCCTCAATACAATCTTTCATTTCTTCTTTCTCTCTTCTGTTGATTATCTCCACTGCTGGTGTTCTGTTTGGCCACCCCTGGCTCAGTATGCACTGCTTCATCACCCCGCTCTTGAACAAACCGCGGACAGTCGTTACCAACGTGTGCGACATGCCTCTGCGAATTTGTTTTTCATTACCATGACGACGTGTTGATAGAAGTAACAATTGCGGACTAGAGACCAAAATGTTCTCCTTCAGACTACGGGGAAAAGCAAAAGTAGTTATGAAGCTAAAGGTTGCCATGAGCTAGGCCTGCCTGTTCCAGGGGTATTTGGTTAGATTCCCGGAGTTGACTGTTCGTTAGGTTATTTCTGAATACCGTTAGGAAAGTTACTTTCTGCATGCATTGCGGAACAATTCTCTGTAGGCCTAGTTAAAGTGCTCGGATGTGTAATAAAATAATTACAAATTTCCAATCAAATAACTGATGAAAAAGTGTGTAACTAAAAAAAAGAACTATGTAAAGTAGAAGTGTCGTAAGATAGCTTCAATATTTTACAAACAAAAATGCATATAAAATAACAAGTACCACATATCAATATTATATACTGTATATTGTATGAGTAAATTAGTTATGTAACGGCTATTCAGAGAACGAGAATCGTATTTCCTATTAAGTCACCATTCATTAAAATATGAAGCATATTGAATTCAAGGGAGGAAATTGATCTATTTTCCGGTACAGAAAGGATAGTTAGAAACCAAGCTTATAAAATATCCACGTCATTCATATCATACCAACTCCAGTTTTATTTTTTCAATTGTTTCCTTTTTTTTTTTTTTTTTGTCCTGCTAGATATTAAGGTCTCCTAAATTTATTATCGATATATAAAATGTCTCATTTGTTGTCAGTCTAGTTCATTATAAGCTATATCTGCCTTTTAAGTGGATTAATTACTCAATATTTTCTGTAGTAATGTCACGAGAGGTCTGAGATTTATCTGGGAAATCTCAGACCTCGAGTGACATTTATTTGGACTATTTCGTGAATAAAATAAAAATGTAAATATTATATCCCTAAAATTCGATCACAAAATGTTAATAATTGTATATTAACGAATACTTAACCTATTCAGACATTGTGAAGTTGAAATACTCGTAGATGAATATCGATTACTGCAATAAAGAAATTCCATGTTATTATTCAGTAATGCCAATTGCGAAAAGCGAAATACAGGTTTAACATTGTTAATTACATGTACTGCACTTTTCTCTTATTATTATAACATAAATACATTTTCATTATCTGCTGAAATCATAATTTAATTTAACAGTAACAGTGGGGACAGCTATATACCAATGCTTATGTATTCACAGCGAGACATGTTGCTACACAGTGAAGCCATCTCTGTATAGGTAGGCCTAATTAAAACACGAATTTTATTACGCCACACGGAAGGCGGTTTGATCAAAGACCTTATTGTTACTATGCAAGGTCTTTGGGTTTGATATGCGATGATGTTACATAAATTTGAACAACTGACTTTCTATTAATTGTTTCATTTCATTTACAAAATACAAATTTTGTAGCCTTATAGGTTACGTTACCTGTGGGCGCAGGACCAATGTCAGCTGTGCCTTATTTCGACCGTTACAATCAGTGCTACACGAAAGTATTTTTTATAGCTCGACAAACGCATTCTCGCTGTAATGTGTAACGGAACTAAAGCTGCATCTACACAGTTCAATATTCCAATCGCGTATGCGTGCAATCTGGGAAGAATATTGAAAGAATCAAGTTTAAAAGGTACGTTCAATTACGATGCATGAAGATTTTGTGTCTACATGGTGCGGCGTTTTGAACGTCGTCTTCACTGCGTAAATATATTAATTAATATTAAATATGAATCTTGCATTCATTGCTTTAAAGTTGAAAGAAAAGTTTAACCGTGTAGTTGCATCTTAATGTATTCATGATCATCAATTTACGGGGAAACAGTTGGCGACAACGACTAAACAAAAGAACGACCATGCGATAAATTGATAGCGATAAATCTAGCTGCAAAAATTATCGCAAAGTGTGACTGTGATTGGTTGGAATTCAAAATTTTATTACACTTCATTGGTCGATAATGGAATGACGTCATACAAACGAAATAGTCCGCGTAAACATTCTTGTTGTTATCCTGGTTCGGTTTTATGATGAACTATTTGAAAGGATATGATATAATTTTCATTCCTGAAGCAGCTTACATTATCCACTTCGAATATTTTTTCTCAATAAGCACTTAGCGAATGTAATACAAGCGGTTAGGCTGCAGGATTCCCTGATTCGATGAAAACCTTTCCATGTTCCCTGTGAATGTTAATATTCTGTTTAAATTGAGTGCGTTCGCAAATACATTTTTAGTGACTGTGGTTTCATCTGTGAATTGGATAACGATTGGAACTGATATTTAGAGCCCAAATGGAGGGGAGGGGGCTAAAGTAATTCTCATAACGGAATTTCAATGTTCTCGCAACCAGTAACGTATTTCTTCATCCGGTATGCGGAAAATTGTTTTAAGGACTGGAATTAATGCCACAGCGTAATTAGAGGGAAGTATTTCAGCATGACTTTAATTTCGCATACATTAATGCACAAAATGGCTTTTGCAGGCAATTGCATACCTTGGTATTCTTCCATATAAATCCAGTAGTTAGTGAGGGAACGAGCTACCCACTGCCTTTATTAGAATGATCAAATTTGTGCAATGTTAATCTATGTTCCTGACACACAAAATATCTTAGTAACTGCGAAAATATCATCCAGCAGAAGGAAAAACACTTTTATGTTTGTTATGACTTTAGAATAGTTCGGAGCAGAGTTTGTCAACCTTTTCCCCACTTTACTGGTTGGAGGTTTCGTAGCCTCTGGCATAAGATGCATTGTAGAACAGTGATTCTCAACCGGTGGACCACGGCCTTTTTGAGAGTGGGGGGGGGCGGTAAAGAGCAGTTAAGGGATGAAATAGGTGAAATTCTAGTTTCTGCATTTGAAGGGTACACGGGAAAAACGATCAAGGTCCATCAAAAATCGAAATTGAGTTAATAATGCTATCTTATAGTGGAAAGAAAGCACTATCATGTGGTCTAGCTAGTAATAGGAAATCATCGTTCTTGACATTCCACTACGTCAATTTCTATTAAATACACGCATAACAAAGTATTAAGTGCTTGAACTTTAAAATTAGTTTTTCTCGAAACTTTCTAAAATGGACCTTGATCGTTATTCCCGTGTACCCTTCATTTTTTTAAGCTAAACACTTAATTTTTTCTATACAGTAACCTCTCGTTATTAGCATTAATGTTTCCAGGATACATTAGTATCAGATTAATGTTTTTTTGAGTTTTTACGATTACAGTATTTTAATTTTTCACTTTTCCAAAATATATATACTTCCACAATATATAATATTTTAATTTTTCACTTTTCCAAAATGTATCTACTCCCACAATATATAATATTTTAATTTTTCACTTTTCCAAAATGTATCTACTCCCACAATATATAATATTTTAATTTTTCACTTTTCCAAAATGTATCTACTCCCACAATATATAATATTTTAATTTTTCACTTTTCCAAAATGTATCTACTCCCACAATATATAATATTTTAATTTTTCACTTTTCCAAAATGTATCTACTCCCACAATATATAATATTTTAATTTTTCACTTTTCCAAAATGTATCTACTCCCACAATATATAATATTTTAATTTTTCACTTTTCCAAAATGTATCTACTCCCACAATATATAATATTTTAATTTTTCACTTTTCCAAAATGTATCTACTCCTACAATATATAATATTTTAATTTTTCACTTTTCCAAAATGTATCTACTCCCACAATATATAATATTTTAATTTTTCACTTTTCCAAAATGTATCTACTCCCACAATATATAATATTTTAATTTTTCACTTTTCCAAAATGTATCTACTCCCACAATATATAATATTTTAATTTTTCACTTTTCCAAAATGTATCTACTCCCACAATATATAATATTTTAATTTTTCACTTTTCCAAAATGTATCTACTCCCACAATATATAATATTTTAATTTTTCACTTTTCCAAAATGTATCTACTCCCACAATATATAATATTTTAATTTTACACTTTTCCAAAATGTATCTACTCCCACAATATATAATATTTTAATTTTTCACTTTTCCAAAATGTATCTACTCCCACAATATATAATATTTTAATTTTCCACTTTTCCAAAATGTATCTACTCCCACAATATATAATATTTTAATTTTTCACTTTTCCTAAATGTATCTACTCCTACAATATATAATATTTTAATTTTTCACTTTTCCAAAATGTATCTATTCCCACAATATACAAGTTGTAGGCCTGAAAACAATTGTACAGATTCTTTGACATGCATACAACTTAACAACGGAGACGTAATATGAATTTTGAATATAATAATAATAATAATAATAATAATAATAATAATAATAATAATAGTAATAGTTTTATTTTCGCTGGCAGAGTTAAGGCCATCAGGCCTTCTCTTTCACTCAACCAGGATCAAATCACATACAGAAAAATACATACCGGTATACAAATATTAACTTAAAAAAAAAAAATAATAATAATAATAATAATAATAATAATAATAATAAACATAATAAAGTAAAAAAGAGAGATTGAATACATATACACAATCAGTATTAACTTTAAAATAATAATAATAATAATAATAATAATAATAATAATAATAATAATAATAATAATAATAAATATGTAGATAATAAAAAAGAGACAATACATAATCACAAACAGGAAAATACATTCTAGTATACAAGTATTAACTTAAAAAAAAAAGAATTAATACATATGAATATAATCTCACAACTAAAGGAATAGTAAAAGTAGTATGATCAGCACAGCATATGTTACATTGAGACAATGACAAATAGGCCTACACGTGACCTGCGAGTCAGTTAAAAATAATTTATATACTGTCCAACTGGTATACTTTATTTTTATTTTCAAAATAGCTACTTTATTAAAAAAATATATGCAGCTTTCTTAACCATATTTTTCACAACATGCAGTAACAGCACAGTCTAGTATTTACAGTCACGAAGGTCAATACTTAATAAATATGCATCCATAGATAGTTGCTAACCACCAGGATCGCTACTATCGCCTCATCACAGACCCTTTCCCTAGCAGACGATAAAATGTATTGTACTTTCGATATCGTGTTCTTTTGAAAATATTAACACCTTCCTTTCAGTATTGAAATATGAAATACATAAGGTTTATATACTATTTTTATAAAGTACATATTATATTTTATAAACTCACCTTCCTTGATCTTTCGGTAAAAGGATAATTCTGACCTCTTTTTCTTAGAATTTATAGTACTACAAACGTCTTCTTGTCCCATATTATTATTCAAATTATTGTATTTTAGCCATTTACAGTTATTACAACCGATAACGAACATTTCACAGTTTACACAACTTTTCACAGCAATGCGAAATACGGCACAGTCAATGCCTTTTCGATCTAGACCAGGTCGTAATGTTTGTTCGGGTTTTCTATTTCAGTGTATGGAGCTCAGTGAATTATTATATTATAACTTTATTGCGTATCATAGCTAAGTTTTATTTAGTGTAATGTGTCCATAAGTTCCCTTTACTTCTTGTTGCATAATATGTTGCAGAAATAATTACGAAACTGAGTTATTGTAATGTGAAGAGAATTTTACACGTTAATATAATCTGTTGGCATCAACATTTTAAGTTTAGAATGGAAGCTATTTTGAGGTTTAATAAAAAAGAATATAAGTTAAATATAGTAAACATAACCTATACGAACATAACCTCGTAATTTTCATATGACATAACATACATATGTAATGGAAGGGTATTGGAGACCACTAAAATTAGACAGAAATGGGCAACTGGTACAGTAAACATAACCTATAATTTCAACATATCTAAATATCCGTACGGTACAACTGAAAATTATTGAATCGTGCATAAATGAATGTACGAGTATTTCGCAATATTTAATCGAAATAAAGGCAGGTATTACACATACGAACAACGTAATTTTCACACCAAAAATGGTATTACCCCTTAACTCGCAAGTGAATTATGTCTGAAGTGTCTCCTAATCATTGTTTTAAATTTTATTAATGCAATTACACTACATTTTAGAGAAATGTAGTGACTCTTTATGCATTCCAACTAATTTATATGGTTGAAATGCCGCCCTTCGTGATCGGGTTAAGCGAGTCTCATGGTCTGTCTTACACCCTGTATTAGATCACGATGGCAGTGGCACAGTCGTTTGTTCCTAGTACTACAGCGCTCCAAGCGACTAGCAACTATCGCGAGAAATTCAAAAAGTCATCCCAAGCTTCGTGACTGTATATACTAGACATTTTAAACTTACTAGCATGAAATTTGTACAGCATTGGAATGTGAGTAAATGTAGCAAAAATTAAACTATGCAAAAAGAAGAAGGCGGGTATGATAAAGGAAAAGACAATATGAAAGAGGAAATAGTGAAAACCGCTTCATTTATGATTTGTAATATTAGGGCTGCTTCAACAGTAATATAATGATAATAATAATAATAATAAATTTGTAAACAATGAAAGAAAGACTGGGAAATCATGTCAGAAGGATGGATTGAACATGTATCGCGAAAAAAAAAATCCTGCAGTATGTGATGATGATGATGATGATGATGATGATGATGATGATGATGATGATGATGATGATGATGATGATGATGATGATGGGGGGCTATTCCATCTCAAATCGACCGAAATATAGAGAAAATTGACCTTGCAATTTTTAAATACAATTAAACTTTTTCTGTACGTAGACAACTGTGATACAATGCTTTGTGCAAAGTTTGAGGCATCAGAACTTCATAGTGTTTAAATTAATAATATTTAAATTTATCCTATTTTCATAAAATTTGCAAATTTAAACTGTTGTGGCTCCGAAACCCTTTCACCCAATGATCAAAATCATGGTTTATTTTGATGCTGAAAAGTTAACGTTTATATTGACATGTAAACAGTTTTTCTTACTTTTTATGGATATGGAGAAATTTAGATTTTGCATAATTAAGACGCCTTTGCCCACGAAAAAATATTTTAAAAATATATGGTTAGATTCCGCATTGAAAGTACAAATAAACACGTATTTTTTACTGGTGCACCGTTGATAAGAAAGTATTGAAAATATCAAATAAAGAAAATAAATAGTACGCGCGTGAACTAACCAGCTGACTGTGAAGCGGGAGCTAGCCGAGGGAAGCAAGGCCAGGAGACATAAACACGTGATGTTTCGTCTAGTAGCGCATAGCTGGACTAGCTTTATCACAGGTTTTCATAAACACAGGAGTAAAATGACGCCCAGCGCTCGCTTATCTTCATCTTTCGGCCAGTGCGTGCTGTGTTGCGCCGTTCAAGTCTAGGCGTGTGAAAATAATTTATTTAATACCCCCGAAACTTATTGCCGTACCACTGAACAAACAATGCCGAATCCCTCTTAATAATGCAAGGTTTTTTCTCAATATATATATATATATATATATATATTTTACATTTTTACAAACGGGCAAAAAGCCTAAAAGTAAGTAAAATCAGATTATCTGTCTCTCTGTATACAATAAAAATAAGGATTACTTCTTAACATAACCTACCAAATGTCAGCTTCAAAATGAGCTCTCGTTCAATGTTCTGCAGTAAATGGTTCCAGAGTTCTGAGCGCTGAAAGAGGCTTGTTTTTATAAAATACGCTAAATTTGTCGCTCAATAGTACGAAAACCGTTCGACTTTCGATATCATATTTTTGAAAATGCACTGTCCTCAGCACCTTGTATAAATAGGGAAAAAATTAGAGTATTAAAAAATGCGAGGTTTTTTACTGATCGATTTCATATGGAATAGCCCTGATGATGATGATGATGATGATGATGATGATGATGATGATGATGATGATGATGATGATGATGATGATGTATAAAACTGAAGAAAGCGAGGCGATGATACAGAAGAAACAAGAAAGGGAGCGAGGCGCAGCTTCCTGGATTCGCCTCACGACCCACTGTAAGAGCGAGCCCCTGTTAAGATTGGCGCCTAGGGATCCCTCCCCCGCGCAGATTAAAATTACCCCCTGGATATCGAACCGAGCCCCTCACGCCAGGTGACATCGTCACGTGCCGGCAGTTCCAGATTACCGCCCTGGGACCAGTGCCCTCCTAATTCTGCCAGGAATCACAGCATTTGGAATGTACAGTGAAGAACTTGCGCCTATTAAAAGACCCGGGCATCGCCTCTCGAAACAATCCCCTAGATTACCGTCTTGAGATGGCGCTACGTGCCCGAAATACAGCGCGCCCGCCAGGAATGCCAACTATCCGGACAAATTTCACCAAAGAGACACAGGATGCCTAGAAGGGGAGAAGACTTTTACAACTAAAAGGACGAACTGAGAATGGCGTACTTTTCAGTAAGCGTCGTTTGTCTCGCAGTAATTCATTTTTCAATTACTGTAATGCGGGTAATTACTGTCTCGTGACGAGAATATTGTACAAAATGGAAATATAAAAATTGGAAATTTATCTTTTGAAGAGGTGGAGAAGTTCAAATATCTTGGAGCAACAGTAACAAATATAAATGATACTCGGGAGGAAATTAAACACAGAATAAATATGGGAAATGCCTGTTATTATTCCGTTGAGAAGCTTTTGTCATCCAGTCTGCTGTCGAAAAATCTGAAAGTTAGAATTTATAAAACAGTTATATTACCGGTTGTTCTGTATGGTTGTGAAACTTGGACTCTCACTTTGAGAGAGGAACAGACATTAAGGATGTTTGAGAATAAGGTTCTTAGGAAAATATTTGGGGCTAAGAGGGATGAAGTTACAGGAGAATGGAGAAAGTTACACAACACAGAACTGCACGCATTGTATTCTTCACCTGACATAATTAGGAACATTAAATCCAGACGTTTGAGATGGGCAGGGCATGTAGCACGTATGCGCGAATCCAGAAATGCATATAGAGTGTTAGTTGGGAGGCCGGAGGGAAAAAGACCTTTAGGGAGACGGAGACGTAGATGGGAGGATAATATTAAAATGGATTTGAGGGAGGTGGGATATGATGATAGAGACTGGATTAATCTTGCTCAGGATAGGGACCTATGGCGGGCTTATGTGAGGGCGGCAATGAACCTCCGGGTTCCTTAAAAGCCAGTAAGTAAGTAATGCGGGTAATATTCCATTTCGACGCCGAAAAAGTGTTTCTGAGCTGCCGCTTGTGTTTACAGCGGCAACTGCTGGATCCACGAATCACTTTAACTTCCGGTTATATTTGTGGGTATTTGTCAGTAATTCGATTTTTTTCATGATGCACATTGGTGGGAAGTTAAAGTCTTCATTGAACAGGCAAATGTATGGCCCTCAAATCCAAGAGTTACCAGACGATTGTCTTTATGTTGTCGAAAATAAACTGGGAATGGGAGCTGTTACGTATGACCGTCGGAAAACACGTGGTTAAGCTGTACTCAATATTGTGTACGTTATGTTGTACTTGGTACGCAGATGAACCACTGGAGCAAGGTAACCAACGGGGAGAAAGGAGTCTTACAGTAGACCACATATCCTTTACTTACTGGCTTTTAAGGAACCCGGAGGTTCATTGCCGCCCTCACATAAGCCCGCCATAGGTCCCTATCCTGAGCAAGATTAATCCAGTCTCTATCATCATATCCCACCTCCCTCAAATCCATTTTAATATTATCCTCCCACCTACGTCTCCGTCTCCCTAAAGGTCTTTTTCCCTCCGGCCTCCCAACTAACACTCTACAGTATATGCATTTCTGGATTCGCCCATACGTGCTACATGCCCTGCCCATCTCAAACGTCTCGATTTTATGTTCCTAATTATGCCAGGTGAAGAATACAATGCGTGCAGTTCTGTGTTGTGTAACTTTCTCCATTCTCCTGTAACTTCATCCCTCTTAGCCCCAAATATTCTCCTAAGCACCTTATTCTCAAACACCCTTAACCTATGTTCCTCTTTCAAAGTGAGAGTCCAAACATCATTTTTAAATTCTGTCCGTAAATAGAAAGCCACTTCATCCCTGATCAAGATTCTGGCTGATATGTACATCTATTATCAGGCAGTACATCTCACTTGACGATATGTGTCAGAGGAAGAACAATTGTTTGTATACATCTGAAGTCTGACTAGTGTAATATGTAGCTAGACAGCGATGTATGCAATGGAGGGGGAAAGGAACTGGACACCCTACCCCATTATCTCCTGGCTTAGTTGTCTCTTGAGTGATTCCTTACCGATATCACTTATGTTTCAACCAATCTTCGAACTCCTGACTATATACATATAGGAAACCACATGGCCTACTGCTTTGATTGATAGATTTGGCGAGGGCTGAATTTAAATTCAAATTATGGTTTATTTAACGACGCTCGCAACTGCCGAGGTTATATCAGCGTCGCCGATGCGCTGGAATTTTGTCCCGCAGGAGTTCTTTTACATGCCAGTAAATTTATTGACATGAGCCTGTTTAAGCATACTTGAATGCCATCGATCTGGGCCGGAATCGAACCCGCAACCTCGGGCACAGATGGCCAATGCTATACCGACTGCGCCACCCCAAGCTTGTGGCTTGATTTATAAATCTCCGGTATTTCCATTTTCAAAACTTGCCCAGCCTTAATTCCATCAACGTTAAATAACCACACTGTTTTTAGAGCGTCGTTAAAATCGATTAGGCTACTATTACACTATCAAAGTTCTCTGACAAAGAATATGATAAAATATTTTATCAAAAATCTTTGATTAAAGATAGGATTTGGGGTATATTACACTACATAAAATAAAAATAATACAAAATTAGGAACAAAAGTTAACGTAACACTCGTTCCAGAATAGTGAACACGTGTTTCGAGGATTTGTTGATACTAATATTTACGCTTTAAGTTTATGATTTGTTGGTAGTCTACAAATATTTATGGGTTGAGTTTATGATTTGTGGATACTAATATTTACGCGTTAAGTTTATAACACCATGATGAGGAACAGTATTATGTTTGTTTAGCTAAAATTACTTCAAGTACTACATAAACATTTTACTGAAAAAAAAAAAGAAACAGAAAAGCCTGTGGGTTAAACTGTGAATTGCAAAACGTGATAAGGGAGGCATCCATCAGAACTTCTTGAAAGAGCTGCAGTGCGAAGAAAGTATTTATTTACAACATTTAATTTCCTTCACATTCCTATATCAGAATTTTTTTGGTAGCAACATTCCATTTATATTTGCGTTGCGCCATATTTGTTTCAAGAAATGAAAATCTTTTATCGAAGATAACAAGATACACTTACATTTTATAAAAGATCTTTTATCAACAGTAATCTCACTAGAGGTTTTGATTTATCTAGAGAAAATCAAAACTCGAGTGGGATTTAATTGACTGTTACACGATTAGAAGAAAGTATATAAAGATTAGAAGTAACGAAGTATTCCAATACAATACAATATTAATTGACTTACGAAAATACAAAACTGTCTTCAAATTTGTACCATCTCAACATTACAAATATTACGCTAGTAGATGGCAGTAGTGCGTTATGTTTCACTGTCTTCTTGTTATCAGTTATTCAGTCGTGCCAACTATGGAATCTTCATTGAACTCTGTGGACGGTTACTGGTCAAGAAGGCTTTGTTGATTCATTTTCATTTTTTATTAAAACAGTTGCATTCCACTTCAATCATCCGGATCCCAGTAAGCAACGTCACTTGACAGATGATTTTCAATAAATCTTAGTATTAAACAATCTCTGATACGTGACTATCCATAATATCATATAGCAGAAGCTATAACATAACCTAAATAATATAAACAAGTGTTAGAAAAGTTTTAATTAGGGATGATGAAATAAACAAGAAACGTTTTAATTAACGATGATGAAATAAAAAATAAACATGAATAATTTTAAAAGAAACAATTATTGAAAGTACAATTTTCAAATTTGAATGTTTTAGTGGTTCAGTTGATGTTATATTGGACGTGTGCGTAAAAGAAGTGAACTCGTTGATGTACATGGTGTATCCCTCAACTTATTCAGGATTTCCGAATGGTGCTCTTCATACATGACCAGTGATCTTTATTAATTCTTGTTCTTGAATGCCAATGCGAGTCATATTTGAAAGTGCTGTGCATCGACTGGAGTGGTTTGTAATTTTCTGTTTTTTGACGTCCAGACCAGTGCAGTTTGAAATGTTGGCAAACAAAGAAACAAATGCTAGGGTAGTGATAAAAATAAACAAATGCCAGGGACGCGATAAAATTGTGCGATGAGCATCCATGATTGGTTGAAAGACGTCCTTTCGTACCGTTTTATTGGTCAAAAGTTGTGTGACGTAGTAAAAGTATAATAGTCAAAGCAACTTTTATAAAAGAAAACCCATTACACTGCCATATATTTTATAAAACATCTTTGTCAAAGAACTTGGTTAGCAGCCTTAGACTATAATTTCATTCTTTTGGGTCTTTAAATTGAACAAAATATTTTCCTCTGGTGCTTTGTGAGTATTTGTGAAAGTTTGATAACGAAGGGAGCTGCTCGGAATTTAATGTTGAAAAGCACTTTTAAAGATCGGACACGTTAGGCAGAAAAATCAGCTTACAATACGAAGTGCAAGACAGAAATCCGCATCTGTTTAGCCTTGAGTTGGGCTGCAGGAGACCAAGTGCTGCACTCTACCGTACAGCTTCCATACTACGGAGAACATTCTTTTTATCAGAGGGAAATAGAAAATCATCTGATCTCTTGCCCCTCTGTTCCCGCTTAAATTGGGCCGTGTTCCTTTTATTTTCACCTTTTTTGTGCAGTATAAAGAATGTACGTAGATATAGAATATGCCATTAGGAAAGTTCAGGATAATAGACAGGGTTTGGAGTTGAACGGGTTACATCAGCTTCTTGTCTATGCGGATGACGTGAATATGCTAGGAGAAAATCCACAAACGTTTAGGGAAAACGCGGAAATTCTAGTTGAAGCAAGTAAAGCGATAGGGTTGGAAGTAAATCCCGAAAAGACAGAGTATATGATTATGTTTCGTGACCAGAATATTGTACGAAATGGAACTATAAAAATTGGAGATTTATCTTTCGAAGAGGTGCAAAAATTCAACAGTAACAAATATAAATGACACTCGGAAAGAAATTAAACGCAGAATAAATATGGGAAATGCCTGTTATTATTCGGTTGAGAAGCTTTTGTCATCCAGTCTACTGTCAAAAAATCAGAAAGTTGGAATTTATAAAACAGTTATATTACCGGTTGTTCTTTAATGGTTGTGAAAGTTGGACTCTCACTTTGAGAGAGGAACAGAGATTAAGGGTGTATGAGAATAGGGTGCTTAGGAAAATATTTGGGGCTAAGAGGGACGAAGTTACAGGAGAATGGAGAAAGTTACACAACACAGAACTGCACGCATTGTATTCTTCACCTGACATAATTAGGAACATTAAATCCAGACATTTGAGATGGGCAGGACATGTAGCACGTATGGGCGAATCCAGAAATGCATATAGAGTGTTAGTTGGGAGGCCGGAGGGAAAAATACCTTTGGGGAGGCCGAGACGTAGGTGGGAAGATAATATTAAAATGGATTTGAGGGAGGTGGGATATGATGATAGAGAATGGATTAATCTTGCTCAGGATAGGGACCGATGGCGGGCTTATGTGAGGGCGGCAATGAACCTCCGGGTTCCTTAAAAGCCAGTAAGTAAGTAAAGTAAGTAAGTACGTAGATATAGCAAAAATGGAAATTAGTTATTAAAACGAAATTAGAAAATGGCACAAAGTCAGATTTGATACTGGGCCACCCCACAGAAAGAGTGAATTGGCAGCCCTGCACGTCCAATGCTACAGTTGGCATTTCGATTACGCTACCCGGATGTTGCCGTTCGTGCAACCCCAACCCCCGTGAGTTTCGAGAGGGTAGATGACACCGTGTAGGCTCGCCGCACGACTTCAGCTACAAATCCAATCTCTTCAAGCAACCGCCCCCACCCCCGCCCCGCCGGCTTACCGAGCTCTTACCCCCAAATGCTGTCAGCTTTTATATATCAGGCCAAGTGAGGTCACACACAAGGTCACTGCGAGGTCGAGCCCTGTCTGAGGCCACTCGCATTCAAACACGCGCCAGGCTAATTGGTGCACATCTGTCAGCCAGGCGCAGCTCAAAGGCGAGATGGTGACGGTGGGTGACGCAGAATTGCTCTTTACAACTCGCAGCACTTGTCCGGGATTGAACCCCGGCCTCGTTTCGGCCAGAACCTTTCAGCTACCCAACTGCTATTCGTGACAGAAATGTGCGATATAGCAAAAAATGGAATCCGCCACTCTTCTGTATGGATTATGACCCATTCTAGCAACCATGAACGGAATAATCAGACTTCTTGTGATGGACGCAGCCAACACTACAGTGCACCTTCTTGGTATATAAGAGAATATATAAAACTAGTGGCTTGTGCAGGAAATGCTACAAACTGAGTTCATTAAACGTTCAAATAAACATTTTTCAGATTTATTTTCAATGAAGAATACCAGACATTCTGAAAGTTATTTGCTTCCATAATAATGAAAGATACTCTCTCTCGAGCCAATACTGAAGAGAACCACGCATATAAATATCTACACCACACCGCCATTAAATATATGAAAAAGACCCAACCCCACTTGATTAATAACTATAAAAATATTTGATTTTTAATAATATTATTATCTTACGTAAGTTTTATAGCTTTCAGTAACATATACTACATATATTATATAGCCGCCACTCAGTAAAATATAGAAATCAAAATATAATTTGTTATTCTCCACATTTACTTATATAACCCTAAAAAATTTCACTTTCATATCAATATAGCATTAATATGTATAATTAATGAAAAATAGTCACATCACGACATTAACTACAATAATATTTCATTTCTAATGGTAATAATGTCATCAAACCACCTCAAGTTTTCTAGTTTTTAATATCCAATACACAGCTGTACCCAGAAAATTACACACCACGGAATCGAACCTTTAAATTATTTTTAGTAAGTTAAGTTTTTAATAACGAATTTAATTTGAGCTCTAAATATGTCAGCATTCTTGCAGATCATGGCCTTCGTGTAATAGCCTATTGTTTATTGTAGTGTGTGTTTTGTTTTATACTGAAATGCAATTAGCTAGTTCTCAAAACTGACGACAGATGGATTTTGGAAAATAGGAAAATTATGTTGAAAAATTGACATTTCACTGAAAAGTACTATTTTTCTGAAAAACTTTTAGTTCCAAGCTTTAAAATGAGGGGTCATTTATTAAAATCCGTTCAGCCGTTTTCCCGTAATTTCCATTACCAGTTCAAATTATATATATATATATATATATATATATATCTGGAACAGGAATTGGCTGGGTCACTGACAGAGAAGAAACTGCCTACTGAAGGAATGGTGAACGGGAGAAGAGTTCTGGGCAGAAGAAGATGTCAGATGATAGACGGCATTAAGATATTTGGATCATATGAGGAGACAAAGAGGAAGGCAGAAAATAGGAAAGATTGGAGAATGCTGGGTTTGCAGTGAAGGACCTGCCCTTGGAAGAACACTGAATGAATGAATATACGTATATTGTATAGACTTACAGAGTTAAGTACACTGCCGAGCAAAAAAAACGCAACACTTGAATAAATTTGAAATATTAAACTATAATACGATTTGTAATATTACTGTGTGCTTCTAGGGACCTGTTTGTTTTAGGCAAGTATTAATTCATGTTTTGGGAAGGAAAGTATTGTCGTTGGGTGGTTTGTGACACCCTCTTTGCCACGTCCAGTCCCTTCTTCTATATTTATTGCAGTGCCATTAAAATTTACAACCCTAAACACAAGCAGCCAAAACAAAGCTACAACACTATTGTTGTCTTTTTATACTTATAATGGAATTCTGTGATATTGAATTTGTAATTTGTTATACAGATCCTACTCATTAGGCCTATTAGAAATGTATTCTATATTTTAGTCAACTTGCAATTGGAGGATACTAAATTTAATGTCGTTCTGATATTATGAGGAAATTTTCGAGTTGGAACTGGCAACACTGCAGATGAATCTGATTGCTCACGGCTGTCCGAAGTGAGCGGGATGGCCGGTTAAACCGGTTTCATAAAAAACGTCGTTGGTCGTGTAGATGTGTTGACTAGTTGTTTGCAAGCGAGCATTTGGGTTGAAATCCAAATCAGGCCGAGGGAGATGGAATGTAAAACTGTTATAAAATATTTAGCATGGCTTCCTCTGGGGGGAAAGTGAAGCTCTTGGTTCCATAACTAGTAAGTAAGAGAACCGTGCTCCTGAAAGGGGCTCCAGGCAAAATCTGTCGAACATTTCTTGATTTGAAGTAGGCTATACTGAATAACTCTGCTATGATTTATACAGCGTCGTTATGAAGATGCTTAGCAACCTTCAATTTGTAGTTGAAGAACCGCTCACGTGCGCTAAGGGTCGTATTCATAGACGAGACTTTGGAAAGTTCAAAGTCACCATTTTCCTACTCACAGTCGACACTTTGACGAAAGTAAACTTCAATCGTGCTTTTACTTCGAAGTCGCCGAAAATCTAGACTTTGACTTTGACTTTCGTTCGAGGACATAAGACGAAAATGACTGATATTTGGAAAATTGTTGAATTTGCCGAGAATATTGATAACATGCAGTAGGGCTATAATATTTTTTTATTGGATAATTTTACGACGCTGTATCAACATGAAGGTTATTTAGCGTCTGAATGATATAAAGGTGATAATGCCGGTGAAATGAGTCCGGGGTCCAACACCGAAAGTTACCCAGCATTTGCTCGTATTGGGTTGAGGGAAAACCCCGGAAAAAACCTCAACCAGGTAACTTGCCCCGACCGGGAATCGAACCCGGGCCACCTGGTTTCGCGGCCAGACGCGCTGACCGTTACTCCACAGGTGTGGACGCTATAATATTAAAGCTGCCCATGTTCCTCATCGTATTATTGTAGATTATAAATTCAAATCAAGCTACAGATTTGATAAACAGACAGTATTAGATATCCTCGGCATGTTTCAACATTCATTGATGAATAATAATCAAAGAGGATTATCTGTTCCACCAATAATACAACTTATTTCATCGCGATCCTACTCTATAGGTAAGGATTGATAGCTTAATATTGATTTTGACTATTTAATTCTATGCAGGACAGGTTATACAGTTGCATATGCAGTTAATTTATAATCCTTGGGTCGTCATAATAATGTTTTCTGCATATTGATTTCAAATAACTTTTAAGTAGTTTCTATAGACATGCAGGGAATAACTCTGCCAACTGTCAGCAGGATAATATGTCTCTTTCATAGTCAGTCATTTGTTGCATCTTCTTATCTTCCATATATTCAGAATAAAATTATTTTATAATGAAACAATTTGAGGGCTTCATGTAGAACTAACATAACTACAATCTATGTTTTATTCACAAGAAAATTCTTAACAGGCAATACTATTTCAGATGAACTCTACCATCATGTTTTGCAGCTTGAGAATTGTGTTATATATGTACAAGACTGTTCGGAAATGAGTTACGATTTTTGTGACCAAGTAGAATTATTATCGATTAGTGTGAAGACCTAAACATGTCAATTTTTGTACTTATGTTAGTTTCACAATAAGCCCTCGAATAATACAGGGACATCATTTTATTTTTACTTCAATTTTTATTGTACCTGAGTTTTTGAATGTACTTCACTCCCACCCCTTCTACTAATGAAGTTTCAACTGTCCTCCACACAGAATCAAGGCCGCTTATAGTAAACAGCACTGAGTTAGTGAGTATAGTACGTTCCAGAAATATGTTCGCGTTTTCCAGTGACGAAGGAACTTTTAATATTGAATCATATTTTCGCACAGGTACTGTCCGTTTGCCTACGTTGCATCCCGATTTTCCCCACCTGCTTCTGCACGGCCCTCTGTAAAAGCAGGCCTGTCTTAGCTCTTTTGTGAAAACATTAATTTCTGTTAGGAATTGGACGTTTACGTAATATTATACAACTGTTTAAAATAACTTAAATAAAAGGGCCTCGTTAAGTAATTAACTGTCACGTGATTTCCCTACTTTCTACGATCCTGGGGCATAACCACTTGGACGGATAGTAGATAACATGTCTGAATAATTTTATCTGTGCGGGTCGGGCAGAAGTGAAGATTGAATTTACAGTACATAAGGTACTCTTTTATAGAGTAGGTACAGAATGATTTCAACATGAGTTACTAGTACGAAGGACGAAACTGGTAATTGGAATTAGATGCAATAGTCTATATGCGATAATATGCACAAAAGAACTGAAGCCTGTAGGCTATCGAAATGAACGGCCACCATTTTCAAAAATGTGTTTAAATATCCATATTATGATTATTTTTCAATTGAACTTCATTCTCTATATTGTACTCTAATGTGCTGTAGACAGTATAATATACACTGCATAATGAATACGTCCACATGGATAGCTCAGTTCGTGAGTAAAAACACTCATTGTTAATACTGTACTGTATTTTGATTAAATAAAAACCTAATGAAAATTATCGAATTCAAAATCGCGATATTTCTTAGTTTACGTAAATTGATGAAGTACTTTTCTTCCCTCCTATACCTTGTAAAGTGATTTGTTTGTGTTTTACGCCAGTATCATCGAACTCCAGTTGTGGAAGGTGGTAGCGAATGGTTTTCCGGTTCTCTAAAGGTATAGCCAGGTTAATATTAAAATGTTAGTAAAAATAAAATGATGTCCCTGTATTATTCTTATGTAAAGCTGCAAGAACGGTAAACAATCGCTTAACATGTACCGATGTCCAATTGTTTCATTGATTTATGTCTCAAAAATGGCTTTGATTGTGGCAATGCCTACTCTATTTCAACTATCTATTAATTTAATTCGTTTAGAAGGCAGTGATTCTGTTTGCCAACAGAACAAGATCGTCAAATCTCAACTTACCGAAGTCAAAGTCTCAGAAGTATTGTCTATGAATAGGACTTTTAACAAAGTTAAACTTTACTACTAGAGTCGACTTTGAGAAGTCTTCATCCAAAGTCACGTTTATGAATACGGCCCGCAGTCCCGTCCACTCTTTCATACACGGGACTGCTGACCTCTGAAGGTGTGATAATTCAAACTTGTATCTCTTGAGTGCGTAGTCCTATCTCTGCGCACGCAATGTGTGATGGGGTTAATCCTCAGTAGAAAACTGATGGCTGGTGGAGATACTGGCTCCATTTTTGTACGTACCGAACACAAAAGCCGCCTGTTCGAACCACACATCAATGTGGATAAAACCCGGCTTTACTTGCACGTGCGGGTCAACATTGGTTCTGTGTTTCGGAGGCCAGGCTTCACATCTCATGTTCCAGTGACGCTGCTTTCATTCGCCAGCGACACAAATTTAATACTGTATATAGTTTAACTTGTGAAAAATACGTTTAAAATATTTGTTATTAACTGTCCGTAAGGCACACATTTGAAAATTATTTACGTACAGTTTATTGTACGCTTACCGGTAATTAATTTCTATTTCACACACGTTTTATTGTAATTTTCTCTCCCAAGGTCATTAGGAACCATGTATGTTACGTTTCTTTCCTGTATTTCTGTGTTTGTGTGCAATTTTCATCTGTCTTTGTTTACGTAAACAACAATGCATAATGGCGCCAACACAAGAAATTTTCTTCGTACACAATCTACGCGCTTTAAATACATTGGTCTAGAGTGATTTATTAAGAAATGTATTGAAGACTAATTTAGAAACATGTTAAACGAATTATTCTTTCACCGAACGATCGTATTTTAATTATGTGGATTCAATAGCAATTAGGAAAAATGTTAAATGAATTATCCTTGCACCCAATCTATGCTTCCTGGGTTCAAATAATCGCACTATAATTATTTTTATGCTCGACCATGCCGAAATGTAGTAATTATACACCTGGTAGCAGCCCTTTAATGCACCTCATTAAAGTACACCTATTCATTATAATTCTGTTGTTCAGCCAATGAGAAATCACCTTTGTACTGATTGTACCATTATAAAACCGCAAGTATCGATTATTCTCGGATATGCAATCGAAAGACAATTAGCGAAAAATCACGGAGACTGGAAATCCAATACTGTCGCAGAAGGTTATGTTCTGTTACTATAATAATTAGCGTTAATTGTAAATAATATTAAAATAAATTCAATTTGTCATCTCATTTATCAATTCTAAATCAATTTCCAGGTTATATCAAGCCTAATCTTCATATTATTCTCTAGATTATATCAAGGTCAATGACATTCGTGTTTCGGAAAAAATCAATACTTTCGCATCTGCGCACATCTCACAATTCAGGTCAGTTCCACTCCTCACTTACATAACAATAACATGAATAGTTCTGAATCATTTCAAGTTAGAAATATGGTCGAGCATAAAAAATCGTATGAAACTTGCGTATAATGGTAATTAAGACACTCGTATGAAAAATATGAAACTCGCTTGCGCTCGTTTCATAAACAAACATACTCGCGTCTTAATTACTACCATTATAGGCTCGTTGCATAATGTACTAAAATATGATTGCAATTAAGAAATGTGTTAAACAAATCAGTATCCTTATACCAAAACTCATGCTCTCTGGACCAAAGTATCTGGTATTTTATGAAGTTGATATTACTGAGATATCTATTGTCAACCGTTTTTATTTATAACAGAAGGCCATGACTGACCGAGTATGTAAGAACTTGGAGTGGAGATCGGGGATTGGATGACCCACAAGTCGTGCTAAAGATGCTGCTTTGCTAATAATCCAGTATGCCGTGTCCTGTACTATACGGAACTCTCACCTATTTATGAAATAATTGTAGGAACCACAGTGTTTGGTGCTGGTGTAAATAAATTGCGTTTTAGATAATAAAATATTTTCCTCAAGATCAATTCTTCCTGGGTAATATTAGAATGTCGAAGTTTGTAATCTACTTGATCATTCAGCAACTAAAGAGATAAATGACTAACATAAAATTTTGTGAACACCTGGCCATGATTACACAGTGATAATTGTCAATTATTCTAAGTTAAGTATAAAATATATTATGTCTACTAGAAGTATGCTTGCTGATCGAATAGGGTGACACGCAGAAGGTACAAAACCTGGCGAAATGCAAGCAATATGAACCCCATCACCTTCTGTAAGTGGGTGGTATGTTGGAAAAGGGTGGAGCAAGTCTTGTGCAGCAAGACCAGTCGGAGATTCAACCTCAAGGATTGAAAATATTAATAAGTTGATTCGGGGAGATAAGAGGGTAATTATTCAAGATAGGCATTAAAATTTCGTGAAAGTGGAACTGTGCAATGAATAATTCTGTGGTGTTTGGGTAAGAGAGAATATCATCGAAATGATAGCCGTCCAAATCTTGGATTTAAAATATCGGCATCCTAATCAATTCAAAAGAACAATAAAGAAAATGTAAATTAATGTTAAAAAAATACATAATGAAATTTTAAAAAAGAATATTCTGCGACAAGATGTGGTGGCAATCAAAACGATAAAAATTTATTGAAAATAAATAATATACATTAAATATCATAAAGATGAATAGAGATGGTGATTGGTGATGTTCAAAATGGTTGATGCAATTGTCTGAAGAGTCTGATCAGGAACCTTTAATTTTCTGAGGATCTCCAATGTAATTTTGGGAATTGTTCCTCGCGCACCAAACTTAAGTCCAATGACATTCCAATCTTGAATATTATATTTATGACTGAGATCATCACAGCGTGGAAGGTAAATAGCGCGTTTCTCTTCATGTACCTGCTTTGGTTGATCTTCATTAATTTCGAACCTTACAGTGGGGTCAAGAATGAGACCAGTTTTTTTTTATCTCGGTCAATTATTATGACGTCAGCACGCCGTGTAGATCCTTCCATTGAACTTCCTCATATGCTTCGTATTCACCATGTTCTCTTAATCTGTTAGCAAGTATTGAGCGGACTGTGTTATGTCTGTCAATTCGCAGTAATTCACCCTGAGGGCAGAAACCTAGCACGTGGGGTAACGTTTCAAGCTCATTGCATCTCCTGCAATGGGTATTGCTAAGGCTTCTACCGGGGAGAGATCTAACTGCGATGACATTGGTGCTCATTTTAATGGCCTCGATCCATTGGTCACAAGATAGACCTTTCTTATTGCTAATCCAGGTGTTACCTTTTTTCCAGTCAGATAAGTCATAAAAATGAGTTCGGAGATAAATGAAAATTCAACTTGGAACCCTTATTACAAATAATTTTCTACAAAATAAAACACATCAACTGCTAGTATTCCTTGATTTTTGCACACCCACTTGTATAATTTAACTTGTGTGTTCATCTGGGGAACAAAATTCCACCTGGACAAAAAAACGACTTATACCCCTTTACCCGAACACCACAATTGTCCAGAACTGTGTGCACTATAATGTAACGTATTAGGTAGTAAGCCTAGAAAAAGTTTACAGTTGAGAATAAAGAAATGATGCTGAGGATGTGTAGATGTTTGAAGAAATGCGGTTTGCTAAAGAAAATTAACTTCTGGACAAAATTGAGGCGTGTGATGGGAGCGGTTACATCATTTGGAGCCAGAATCAGAACATGAAGTGGAAGCACTCATCCTGCCTGTTGAGATAAAGCAAAAGGAAAGTATTTCGAGCATAGTGCATGTTACTGTTTAAACAAGGAGAAAATAGTTTTTTCACTAAAATATTATTTGCCTTTGTTCAAAAGTTAGTAAAACTAGTCTAAAGAATTTTGAAATACCTAATGCTGAAGTAATCTAATTTTACATATACCAAAATTGTGTGTATTTTCTTAACTTCAGCTTCAGAGAAACGCAAAAATCAATTAAAAGAGTCAGGTATTCCATGAAATCACCACGGCATGGCGCGTCCCCAGGTTGCGGATCGAGGAGACGGCCTCCAGATATGGAGGGTAGCTGCGAATATATTGAATAAGCAGTCGTGGACAGCCAATGAGGGGTGATCCTCCAGCTTGGGGGTTGGGCGAAGGGCTAACATCCCATCACCGTAAAAAAAAACAGCTTGTTACGAATCCTTCAAATAAGCCTCGGAATGGGACTGATTCTCTGGCACGACCACAGCAAAGGAATAAGGTTTTGAGATTTGGTACTTGGAATGTTACAAGTGTATATAGAACAGGAGGGGTAACATTAGTAGCAAAAGAACTAGCTAGATATAGAATAGACTTCGTGGGAGTACAGGAGGTTAGGTTAGATGGGAACAGCATAACACCAATAGGAGATTATTTGTTGTATTATGGGGAAGGAAACGATAATCACCAATTAGGAACAGGATTCTTTGTTCATAAAAGAATAAAATCAGCAGCAATACACAGAACTGCACGCATTGTATTCTTCACCTGACATAATTATGAACATTAAATCCAGACGTTTGAGATGGGCAGGGTATGTAGCACGTATGGGCGAATCCAGAAATGCATATAGAGTGTTAGTTGGGAGGCAGGAGGGAAAAAGACCTTTAGGGAGGCCGAGACGTAGATGGGAGGATAATATTAAAATGGATTTGAGGGAGGTGGGATATGATGGTAGAGACTGGATTAATCTTGCTCAGGATAGGGACCGTGGGCGGGCTTATGTGAGGGCGGCAATGAACCTCCGGGTTCCTTAAAAGCCAGTAAGTAAGTAAGATAACCATTTCGAAATACAAGACGGATATGTATGAACGTATCCTAACCAATTTCTTAATTTCATTTAAGTGAATTTCGTCTTATGATAAATGCTGTGCTGATTTATGGGGAAGAGCAGCTGGTTACGAAATCAAACAAAAGCAAGGCAGGCACAGTTTCAGGTGAATACTGCAGAGCTCAGCTTTACCGCCCTCATTCCGATCGAGAGTTCTCAAGGAAAGAGGAGCACTCAACAGCACGTCTTGGACACCCACTACAATGTTGCCACATCTCCCTCCTAGCAATAAGTAAGCAGTGGTCTGAATTGAGGTTAGGTCGTACAAAGAGCACTCAAACAGCTCAAAGAATGAGGTGGAGCCCGAATACAGTCTCTGATTCAGGTTTGTCGTTCTTAACAGTGTTGCCAGTCCCGAAGAGCCAACATACTGTTCTTTACTTTGAAAAGTAGGCTACAGTATTTTTTCAAAAACTATTCTCGATCTGAAGAAATTTATAAGTAATATGTTAATGATATAAATTTTCACACGTATATGAGTTCTAGGTACATGCCCTATATTTATAATTCAGAATAGCATATCTGCAGTGCTCGGGAAAAGTGACACAAGTCGGTTTCCACAAACCTTTTTTGATAATTTATTGACAACTTACGGAACATCTGCTCGCTTGGGAAAAAATACATAAGTATTCCTCCAATTACAATAATTCATACAGAAAAAAATAAAATCGACATAAACCAGTGTAAATTGTCAAATTATCTGTAGTAATGTCACGAGAGGTCTGAGATCTGCCGATAAAATTCGATGTTAATAATTGTATATTAACGAATACTTAACCTATTCAGACATTGTGAAGTTGAAATACTCGTAGATGAATATCGATTATTGCAATAAAGAAATTCGATGTTATTATTCAGTAATGCCAATTGCGAAAAGCGAAATACAGGTTTAACAATGTTAATTACATGTACTGCACTTTTCTCTTATTATTATAACAGAAATACATTTTCATTATCTGCTGAAATCATAATTTAATTTAACAGTAACAGTGGGGACAGCTATATACCAATGCTTATGTATTCACAGCGAGACATGTTGCTACACAGTGAAGCCATCTCTGTATAGATAGGCCTAATTAAAACACGAATTTTATTACGCCATACGAAAGGCAGTTTGATCAAAGACATTATTACTATGCAAGGTCTATGAGTTTGATATGCGATGATGTTACATAAATTTGAACGTCTATTAATTGTTTAATTTAAATACAAATGTTATAGGCTACAATTTTATAGGTTACGTTAGGCCTACCTGTGGAAGCAGGACCAATGTCAGCTGTGCCTTATTTCGACCGTTACAATCAGTGCTACACGAAAGCATTTTTTATAGCTCGAAAAACGCATTCTCGCTGTAGTGTGTAACGGAACTAAAGCTGCATCTACACAGTTCAATATTCCAATCGCGTATGCGTGCAATCTGGGAAGAATATTGAAAGAATCAAGTTTAAAAGGTACGTTCAATTAAGATGCATGAAGATTTTATGTCTACATGGTGCGCCGTTTTGAATGTCGTCTTCACTGCGTAAATATATTAATTAATATTAAATATCAATCTTGCATTCATAGCTTTAAAGTTGAAAGAAAAGTTTAACCGTGTAGTCGCATCTTAATGTATTCATGATCATCAATTACGGGGAAACAGTTGGCGACAACGACTAAACAAAAGAACGACCATGCGATAAATTGATAGCGATAAATCTAGCTGCAGAAATTATCGCAAAGTCTGACTGTGATTGGTTGGAATTCAAAATTTCATTACACTTCATTGGTCGAAAATGGAATGACGTCATATAAACGAAATAGTCAAAAAAGGTTTGTGGAAACTGACTTATGTCGCTTTTTCCGAGCACTGCAGATATTTCCTAACATAAGAATTCAATCGAAAACGTGTTAAGAATTCAAACAGATGTTAGATTAAATGTAATTCAATTTTAAATCAGTTATATTAAATTGTATCAAATATCTGTTGACTAAACCGAACGCGAAATATTAATCGAAATAAAAATTAATCCTCTAACTTGACAATATTGGTAACCACAAGTGACGTAGCAGCTAATTCTAAATGTTGTAGTAAGAATTCTGCTCTTGGGGAGAGAGTTGCGATAATTTTCCATTGTTACGTCATATAGATTAAAAGGTAAAAAATTATTTCAGTTACTGTTTATTAAACTCATACAGGCTGATTACTACTTTAAAGTAATTAATATATTACTGTATATTTTCTCCGTTATTCACTTGATTTACTTAATTGTTTTAATTGGATTGTGTCACAAAGAGAGAAGCGTTAAGGTTGAATAGTAGAACAGTTGTTCATATAATCCCGCTAGATGACTTTCTTAATCAGAATATTGTACGAAATGGAACTATAAAAGTTGGAGATTTAACCTTCGAAGAAGTGGAAAAATTCAAATATCTTGGAGCAACAGTAACAAATATAAATGATACTCGGGAGGAAATTAAACGCAGAATAAATATGGGAAATGCCTGTTATTATTCGGTTGAGAAGCTTTTGTCATCCAGTCTGCTGTCAAAAAATCTGAAAGTTAGAATTTATAAAACAGTTATATTACCGGTTGTTCTGTATGGTTGTGAAACTTGGACTCTCACTTTGAGAGAGGAACAGAGATTGAGGGTTTTTGAGAATAAGGTTCTTAGGAAAATATTTGGGGCTAAAAGGGATGAAGTTACAGGAGAATGGAGAAAGTTACACAACGCAGAACTGCACGCATTGTATTCTTCACCTGACATAATTAGGAACATTAAATCCAGACGTTTGAGATGGGCAGGGCATGTAGCACGTATGGGCGAATGCAGAAATGCATATAGAGTGTTAGTTGGGAGGTCAGAGGGGAAAGACCTTTGGGGAGGCCGAGACGTAGATGGGAGGATAATATTAAAATGGATTTGAGGGAGGTGGGATATGATGATAGAGACTGGATTAATCTTGCTCGGGATAGGGACCGATGGCGGGCTTATGTGAGGGCGGCAATGAACCTCCGGGTTCCTTAAAAGCCAGTAAGCAAGTAAGTAAGTAATTAAGTAAGTAAGATGACTTTCGAAAACCCGCGATTTTCTCACAAATATCTCTAGATTTTAACGTGTATTTATTATTATTCAATAATAATAATAATAATAATAATAATAATAATAATAATAATAATAATAATAATAATAATGGTCAAGATAGAGCATCCACCCGCCAATGTAACGAATATTGCACACTTTTATCATTGCCAATGTGGCGCCATAAAGCAATTTAGAACACTTTTATCCAGCCACAACATATTTCAATTATTCTTATTGCATTATAGCCTGTTACCGTTAAAACCCGAAATCCGACAAAACCAGTTTCAACTAGTAAATGATAATGCAGATAGATAGAAAGCGAATTTTGTAAGATCTAGATTCAACAACAGGTTAGGTTTGGTTTGTTTAGGTTTTTTTTAGGCTTTTACCAAACAAAAATTATCGATCTATATTTGCTTAAACTAGTTTTTATTGGTTGAAACTGGTTTTGACGGATTTCGGGTTTTAACGGTAACATAAGAAAGGCCTATGGAATTATCACTACATTAATACATCCATTATTTCACAAAACACACATTAAACGAATTAAATGTAATTACGAAAGCCCGGGTGTAAATGGCCAACACTTCTTGAATGTAATTAATTAATCCAAGCCCGACCAACGCATCCTCTGATGACTGCTTATACTGTCTCCTCATAACCATTCTAACCATACTTTCGCTGAACTGGTAGGTGGCAGCACCAAATATTATTATGTTCATCCCGTTGCTTACGGGATTACACAAGCTGGCGCATAGCACGATCGAGAGTAGGTCTCTGTGAGTCATGACAATTTCTGCCGCTAGGTTCGCCTCGCTGCCCTAAGAAATGATGAATAGTACCATTACAAAGCATTGTGCATCGTGAAAATAGTTCGATTAATTGTGCATTACTGATTGAGTACGAATATTATAAATATGCCAAGCATATTACAGTGTTATTTGAAGTTTGTTCAGCTAAGTTATATTCGAAAATTGTCTGTGTTTTACTATGTGAAGAACTCAGTACCAACAGGTCGTATCTTTATAGCTTTGCTTTTTAAATTACATATTGTCTGTCTTAGTTTTCCAATAAGCTGATTTTGTTTCCGAATTGTCCTAGTAATTTTTTTACGTTTTAATGTAATGGCTTTGGGAATTTTTTTACTTTCAATTGAGCACTGTGTGGCTATAGTTTTTTTATGTGCTTCATGGATTTCTTCAATTGAAACATTTGCTTCATTGAAAGCTGATGTACTATGTTCAACATTGGGTTTATTTTTCTTAGCAGGATGGATGTTATTCACCACTTCTGTTATCCTTCTTTTGTTGCGTCTGCTTATGTTTGAAACATTTTCTTTATGTTTTGGAAAATCATCAAAGACGGATGGTACCACATTAGGAAGCACTGCCATCGTGATCTAATACGATCTAGATCACGATGGCAGTGTTAGGAAGCAAACGTCTAGATCACGATGGCAGTGTTAGGAAGCAAACGTTTTAATGTTGTGCTAATGCTAAAATCAGCTTCTTTGAAATGTCTGCTGCAGACACGCGATTTCTTGTTTGGCGTCCAAAGAGTCCTTGGTTTGTCCCCTTCGCGAGAAATGGCTACACACCACTTCTTTCTTAGTCCTTCATCTTGTGGAAAACAATGAAACGAAAAATCACATGCTTTATTCTGGTTCGATTTGCACAATGGCACACAGCAGTAAACCATTTCAATCACACAAATTACAGGCTAACTTCCTAATTTAATAAATGCTAATTCAAAATATATTTACACGCACTAAAATACTACAGCGTTTACTATTACTATGCTCAATAGATTAATCAGTAGGCCTATAGAAATGTTTTCACCACTGCAAAAAAAATCGCACAATAATTATACTTCTCAGTTATTGTGACGTTCGTATTTTTTTTAAAAAGAGAGGGAAAAGTTAGGCCTTCTTGCAAATGCATAATTATGAATTCAAGGAAATTAAAGATAATGCAGTACCTTAATTAGTTGCAATATCTTATTTAATAACAATATTAATAATATTAGGTGAAAAGGGTAGGCTATAGAGCGTATATGTAAGATGTCAAGTTAATTTATTTCCGGAAATATTTGGTGTATGAACTGAAGTACAGAACAGACAGTCCCTCAGTTTATATGTAATATGTTTTAACATCAAGAATGACAGCCTTTTATTGTAATATAATTGAGGAGTAGAAGTTTGGAAATTACGTCTATTGTCCATAAAACATTGTACGAAGCATTTAATAAGCAATGGTGAGTCCTTTAAATGTCCCAAATGTCAATGTCTTTTAAGTGTTCTGCTATGAATATTTAGGGCAGAACAGCGCTCCGAGCGGCGGAATTGGCATTACGAGGGAACCACTTCAGACTCGTTTTTCAAGCGCTATGCGCCAGCTTGTGTAATCTCGTAAGCAACGGTTCATCCGTATGTCTACTCCAAACTATATTTTTTTCCGTTGTTGGTAACTCTATAGCATTTATTAGTGCTTTATAGTTGTGTTAACAGATGGAGTTACTTGTCAACAATGTGACGCTGAAACGTGTGTTCAGGTTACTGCCCAGCGACAGCCCTGATGTATTTTTATATTTGTGATGATTGGTCAATTAATATTAACCCGGCACACCCACAATCACACTCACATTCATACTAATTTCCAGACTCTAGACACCCAGGTAATTTTTCTTCTTCAAGAGAAAATACTCCAAACTATGAAAAAAAAAAAAGTTCTATCTATTTTGTACCTTATGAGATAGCGAAGTGTGTTAGGAATAATAACTATCAGAAACTCTTGTGGATAAATTCATGGAACCTCTACATAGCAATTCCGCACAGAAAAAGTATTCTGGTTTTCTTGTTCTTTCAAGGGCAAAGAATATCATGGATTAACGAAGAGGTAGAAGCTTTTAGAGTCACGAAAGAAAGTAATATTTTAATCACATACTAACAACATAAAGCATAGGACCTATATCCACAAGCTGTTAGGTGCTGCCATCTATGTTACATTCTTCACCATTGAATGATTTCTTTTATTGTCATGATATTGATTTTTACATAAGTTTCAGCCTTATATATATATATATATATATATATATATATATATATATATATATATATATATATAAGGCTTTTACTTTAAAGTAATATAAAGAGATATTAAAATGATTTTTGGTTCCAACTTAGTTATCCTTTTCTTGAAGACATTTAATTAATCAAATTTCGCTTGAGGTAGCCACAGCTCGAATCAGAGGGTTAGGATGATGCAGCAACTTTTGAGAAAAGTTATTTGAAATTCTTTTCATGAAATCATAAAATGGTTCAATCTGTAACATATCTTGGAGCTGTGCGTTTGATGTGGTATAGTCAGCACCAGGGACTTTTAAGCAGACTGATCCTTGAATTGCATGTAGTCTCCTGATGATTCTTGGATGATTGAATGATCAGGCAATATAAGCAAGCATGGATGCGATCTAGCAGGCGGTGGCCCGACCATAATGCACATTTTTGCACGCGTGTTCCTGTTCCCGTTTCTTATCATGCAGTATCCGTTGAAGTATTTTTTTTTTGTATTGTAAGGCTGATTGTTAAAGTAGATAAATATTGTATTGTTCGTAATTTGAAAATCTGGAATTTTTAAATACAGTTGAAACATGTTTTGCGTACAGTAGCGGTACATTGTAGCATTTAATACCAGTTATTGTAGCCTACGTCAGGTTCTTGGTTCGTTATAGGAGTTTTTTATGTTCAGCGAACGTGAAAATAAAAATGAATCCGTGTCATTGCGATGTTATATTGTGAGAGGAAGGTTTTCTCAGTAGGGCTGAGAGTTTGAAACTAAAACAGAGCAGAGCTAATGAACTTCACTAGCCTATTCAGTTGCGCTGTGCTATCACAAACGTACTGAACTTGTGTCATTGATAAAAAGTCAACATCTGGTAGTTATACAGGGACATCATTTTATTTTTACTTCAATTTTTATTGTACCTGAGTTTTTTAATGTACTTCACTCCCACCCCTTCTACTAATGAAGTTCAACCGTCCTCCACACAGATCCAAGACGGCATATACAGTCATAGTAGCCTTACGGTCATAGTAAACAGTACGTTCCAAAAATATGTTTGCGTTTTCCAGTGATGAAAGAGCTTTCAGTATTGAATCATTTTCGCACAGGTACTGTCGTCCATTTGCCTACGTCGTATCCCGGTTTCCCCCACCCGCTTTTATTCTCCAGCTAGTGGCTGGGCTATCTTAGCTCTTTTCCGAGAACATTAATTTCTGTTAGGAATTGGACGTCTACGTAATATTATACAACTGTTTTAAATAACTTAAATATAAGGGCCTCGTTAAGTAATTAACTGTCACGTGATTTCCTCCCTTTCTACGACCCTACGACATAACCACTTGGACGGACAGTAGATAGTATGTCTGAGTAATTTTATCTTTTCGGATCGGACAGAAGTGAAGATTGAATTTACAGTACGTAAGGTACTCTTTTATAGAGTAGGTACAGAATTATTTCAACATGAGTTACTAGTACGAAGAACGAAACTGGTAATTGGGATTAGGTACAATAGTCTATAGTGCGATAATATGTACATTAGAACTGAAGCCTGTATCGAAATGAACGGCCACCATTTTAAAAAAGTGTTTAAATATCCATATTATGATTATTTTTCAATTGAACTTCATTCTCTATATTGTACGCTAATGTGCTGTAGACAGTATAATATACACTGCATAATGAATACGTCCGCATGGACAGCTCATTTCGTGAGTAAAAACACTCACTGTTAATACTGTACTGTATTTTGATTAAACAAAAACCTAATGAAAATTATTCAACTCAAAATCGCGATATTTCCTACTTTACGTAAATGGATGAACTACTTTTCTTCCCTCCTATACCTAGTAAAGTGATTTGTTTGTATATTACGTCAGTAGCATCGAACTCCAGTCGTGGAAGGTGGTAGCAAACGGCGTTGATCCAGAGGTATAGGCAAGTTAATATTAAAAATGTTAGTAAAAATAAAATGATGTCCCTGTATAAGCTAGAACAGAGATGTGATACCGGATTTATCAGTATTGTTTGATTTTTCCTGCGTGAATTATATACCCTGTTGGTAAGTACTAATCCCTGCGCATGCATTATTGTTTCTAGGAAACTTTTCAGTTTATTTTTCCAAACTTCCCCAGCTCGTGGCTCTTATGCTTGACTAATTGAAGAAGTGGATTCCAAAGTGGCCTAAGTCATTTTTGGGGGTTTTTAACTTTCGAAGAGGTGATAAAATTCAAATATCTTGGAGCAACGGTAAGAAATATATATTACACTCGGAGGAAATTAAACACAGAATAAATATGAGGAATGTCTGTTATTATTCGGTTGAGAAGCTTTTATCATCCAGTCTGCTGTCAAAAAATCTGAAAGTTAGAATTTATAAAACAGTTATATTACCGGTTGTTCTGTATGGCTGTGAAACTTGGACTCTCACTTTGAGAGAGGAACATAGGTGAAGGAATACTGTATCGCCGACATAATAATTATGGTACGAGATTTATAATGAAGGAATGAGGTTTGAAAATAGTTTCGAAATACTCAACTGAATTTAAGTATATATTTTCTAAATTTTAAAGAGCCAGTAGAGTAGCAATTACTATTTTCAGTATGCTTCTGGCCACCCCTGAATTAGAGTGTCTCTGTCGGCGTCTGGCGATCTCCCTGAAATACAAACCTCGTTATTGGATGTCGGATCTCCAATCCCGCTAGTCAGTTTTTGTACTTCTGCCTTCAGGTAGCTTATTGGATTTTTTTGTAGACAAAGATTCACCGGAATCACTGGAGTTAAGTACGTCATCAGATGTCTCGTTCCGTTATATTACCCCTAATTGTGTGTGCAGGTCAAATTCAGGGGTTCACGGGGTTTTGAACTCGGAAATGGGAATCAAGTGCGTCCATTATTGAATCTCTAACATAGGACGACGTCCCCGATCTGTAATTCTGGCGTTGGGCGAAGTGGCTTCTTCAGTCTATCCTTTATACTTTCCGGGTAGGAAGTGTAAAGAGGAAGTGTTGTGTTACTACGAGGGAAATAATTCCTACAGCTTTACTTTACATCCATGAAGCTAGAAATGTTTCCGAATCGGTCAGTTTGCCTGTCCGAATCAATAGTGATGTTGGGGAATCTACAAGACAGAGTATCTTAGTAACAGAATTTTCACAAGCAGGGTTTGTTTCATAAAACTAATAAATTAACTTTACAGTAGTAGTGAAAAGTTAATAATCTTACTTAACATTATTAGTATTCTCTTTCATAAAATTATTAGTTAATATTATTTATTACCGGTACTGTAAACGCTCATAATATTATTTAAATAATAATGTTAGTAAAGTGTTTCATAAGTGTATTAAAATATATTAATATTATTACCGTTACTTCCATGAATGTATTTTAACTATTAATTTCATTATTGGTAAAAAGTAAATGCAGCAGCAGAGACGTCAACAATTGAGGAGTCCAATGCAAGAATGATGGATGTTACTTTCTTGTCGAAAATGAACCAAGACTGTCAATGCATAGCTTAAGGCATATACAGAGTGATTTATATAGAACTGACACATTTCTTTCTTTAATTATTCCGTTGGAAATTCATTCAATGACCCAATTTTAGCACCAAATTAAGCAGAATGTTCTGGAGTTTCGATTCCTTGTCACTAGATGCGCAGATGTTTATGTTTTATTCCTATTGTTGGCAGCACTGACCCAATTTTAGCACCAAATTAAGCAGAATGTTCTGGAGTTTCGATTCCTTGTCACTAGATGCGCAGATGTTTATGTTTTATTATTATTGTTGTCAGCTGTTTTCGACATTTTGTTTCAACGTGGAAATGCAGTACACATTAAATCAACGACTCTTCCTTGTGAAGCAATACTGGATTACGAATTCAATTACAGCTACTCAAAGGGCATACCAGAGAGAATTTGGTGTTCGCAATCCTCCCAAAAGAAACACAACACTGGGACTGGTAAACAAATTGGAAACAACTGGATCTCTGGTGAATGAAAAGGGCAAGCATCGTTCATCTAGGCTTCCAACGGTTGTTGTTGACGTAAGAGCACGACTGGAGCAGTCACCCAAAAAATCATCAAGACGCTTGTCGCAGGAGACAGGGTACACCTACTCAATGTGTCAGAGAGCTGCGAAAAGTGCAGGCCTAAAACCAAGTTTCTTTGACGACCGAATAATTTCCAGGAACCTGTGGCCACCGAGATCTCCGGATTTGACAACGCCGGACTTATTTCTATGGGATTACTTAAAAGACAGGGTTTACGCCACACGTCCCCAGACATTGGACGATCTGAAGCACAACATCACACAGGAGATTCAAGCTATTGACAACAGAGTCCTCCAACGAGTGGCCAGTAACATGGAACGAAATGTTGAGTTGTGCCTTTTGCAGGATGGAGGACATTTTCAACATTTGCTATAGAGGTAAATAATCTCCCAAAATTCCTCTACATTTTAGGTATAATAAGTTGTCGCTAGCACAATTCGTTTTGAAACAATTAATGAAAGAAATGTGTCAGTTCTATATAAATCACTCTATAGAATGTACAGACGTGGACAAATTATTAGCAAAATTCAAGATTTTTATTATATATTTTTACAAAATATGATTCTTTAATTTAGACTACAGTTGACATTTTTGTGTATTTCCAAATTATTAGAAAAATTGAAGATTTGTATTGTATATTTTTCAAAATTTAACTCCTCAATTTGGACTACATTTGATATTTTTGCATATTTACAAATTATTAGAAAAACTGAAGGTTTTTATTGTATATTTTTAGAAAATTCGATTCTTCAATTTGGACCACAGTTGACATTTTGGATATTTCCAAATTATTAGCAAAACTGAAGATTTTTGTTTTATATTTTTACAAAATTTGACTCTTCAATGCAGTTGACATTTTTGCTAATTTACAAATTATTAGCAAAATTGAAGATATAATAAAATATATTTTTACAAAACCTGACCCTTCAATTTAAACTACAGTTGACATTTTTGCATATTTCTGTCTTCTGTAATGAAGGAAATATGCAAAATTTTCAACTGTACTCTAAATTGAAAAGTCAAATTTTGTAAATAGGATTATCATAAAAAATCGTCAATTTTGTTAATAATTTGTCCACGTCTGTACATAGAGAGTTATATGGCATTAACACTGATAGTCATTGTCCAGTAATGATCGGAAAAATCACAGTTAAGCTTTGAGCGCTAAGCATTTCAAACTTTCAATTGCTTCTCCTGCAAAAAGTATTCCAAATGACATCCATCATTCTTCCAGTGGACTCTTCAATTAGGAATGACAAATGTCTGTTCACAATATATTTATCATATAGTTTCTTTTAAATAGATGAACTGTATCAAATAACAAAAATAACTTCGAGTCGCAATGATTTAGAATCCTAACTGAAATAAATTATTTCTCAAACACATACAATACATAGGCTTTTAAAACACAGTAACTGTACACCGAAACCTTTTTCATTCAACATTATTGTAACTGTGAACTGAGAATATATTATATAACATTATATAAAGCTGTAGACCAATACTTGGTTCTGTTTGTCAGCCTTAACCTCAAATCATTTATTTATACTGAATGCAGACGATATAAACACACTGTAACCACTGTTTACCACGCATGACCATCCACGACTTAATGTCATATAGAATGCGCTCGTTAATAAATTAATAATATTAGTGTACGTATTTTATGAGTTGAGCAAAATATTTATGAGACAGAATTTAGTTAATGAAATTATTTTCACAAGTGTAATAATATTACTTAATATTATATTATTGTGTTCATGAAACAGGCCCGGGCTGAAAGCACGTAACTCGCTTTGATACGAATGGCTGCGTCGTGTGAGCACTCTTTCCAGCGTCCTTGTCAGTAGTCCCGTTCCCACTGAACATGGTTTTCAACATCTGCTTTCATATTAGGCCCGTAACACACTTGAAGAGTTTTCGCTAGCGAGAAATGTATTGCGAGAAAGAGGCGAAGAGCCTTCCTCCACACACTTGGCGAGTTCTCGCTATCACAGATCACACCTCGCTATGATCAGCTATGCACTGCCTTCATGCAGAAAGCATTTTTCTGATTATAGTAATCACTCGTTGGGGGAAATATTATAGGTTATGTATTTACGTATATTGTCGTACTTAAATATATAACCTGTAAGTATATTGTCGTACTTTACAAATTACGTACGAACGCTATGTTGAATCTGAGTATTCAGATGATGAGGAAATGGAGTTACATGAACATATTTTGTTAATGAAAAGAAAAAGTAGGCCTAAAATTAAAGCCAGAAATATCTGAAAATCACATTGTATCTTACGAAAATAAGGGCGAGTTTTGGACACTGGTTTCGATTTGAATGATGATACGTTAGGAGTTATTTCAGGTTGAATGGACCTCAGTTGTTTGCCATTCATGATATGATAGAGGATTCTTTGCTATGTTCTGATTAAAATTATGTAAACTGTCAAGACATATAGATACATTATTTCAAATGTTTAATCAATACTATTAAATCTCATCAAAATAAAATAGCCCTATTTATTTTCAGATAATCTGATATTTGTCTCCAGATTTCTTCTTTATAAGTTTCGTGTTTTTATAGTTTTCATCCCGTGTATCATATAAATAGGCCTACGGGTGACATCGTACAAGTTCGATAAGTTTCTGACTGCAATTATCAGCCATCTTTCCTCATTTTCAAATAACAACAATACAATTCATCGCCACCTGTGATATCTTTTTCTACATTCAATCGTCATAAAGAGTATAAATGTCAAACATCTTTGATAAGTGTGTCAAGAAAATTCGCTGAGCTACCGATTCCAGCGAGAAACTCGCGCGAGGTTTTTGCCTCGAACGAGAATCTCTTCCAGTGTGTGGACGTCCATTTGAATCCATGTTATCAATTTTTTAATTTTCTCGCAACACATTTCTCGCTGGCGAAAACTCTGCAAGTGTGTTACGGGTCTTAAGATGGTTTGGCCATATAAAAACGATGACGGAAGACATTACCGAAAAATATTTATGAATGGATTCCGACTGGGAGAAGAAAGATAGAAAGACCGAGCTTAACCTGGACAGAGGGGATAGGTAGAACATTGAGAGAGGGAGGTTTAGAGGAGGGAGGAAATTGTGGAACTTCGCTAATTGCAACTCTTGTGATATTTGCTCTGTACTGCAGAGGTCCAGACCTTCAAGTTTTTAAAATGATCTCTCAGTAATAAGAATGAACAGCAAACTGTTCCACTCAGGTCGCCATGGCAACTGCTTGTGCCTCGGATTGTTGCGATCCGGAACAACTTGTTGATTCACACGTGGCAGCTGCTGTACAATCGATTTCTCATATTCAGTGACTACGACACAGTTATTCATCCGGAAATGATTCACATTGAGTACAATCAATGCTGGTAAAATTATTGGAAGTTTATTTGAAAACAACAAAGCATGACGGCTTATCAGGTGCAAACGTGCTGGTGAGTGAGGGAGAGCGCCATCTCATTGATGCTAGATTGAATCATTAGAAATGTCGTAATCTTCATGATTTGGACACAAGACAGCAAGGGATGGTATTAGAACTTCAGGCAAGAATTCCAAATAGCGGCCACCTGTAAATGTCTCAAAGAAATAAGGACCTAAAATTTTGTTCTCACAATAATTCCCACAGGAATTATTCCTGCCACAAATTTACTTTTTGAGGATGCTATGTGCGTTTCTACCATCCAGTGCGGATTCTTGGTTGACCAATACCGTTCACTTCTCCGTTGAGACAGAATGAAGTTTCATAAGAAAATAACACATTTGATACAAAATCTAGATTTCTATCGCAGAGCTGTAACCTTGTATGAAAGTCAACTTCTGCATTGGATGGACTTTATAAAGGTGGTATTTATGTCGATGCAATATTCTCCAGACAGTTGCTTTCGAGATATCAACTGCAGTTTCTAGTTCTTTGTGAGAAGCATGTGGTTTCTCTTGAACATCAAGTTGCACATCATCGTCTGTGGACGGTCTTCCGGGTCTTTTTACATCCCTGACATATCCGTGTTCGTTGAATTTTTTTTTTTCTATTTTACACACGGTTGCTTGTGATCTGGATGAGGTTCATTAAAAATTATGCATACCTCTTGTGTACGTGTTATTCGCCAACTACTATCATCATCACAATTTCAATCCTTCCAGTTTCTGTTCAAAACATTTTATGTTAGACTAAAACACAGATAAAAGTTTGCTTCACACAAAATACGTTAAACGAGTCAACAATGAAACTATTCCCATAGCAACCAAACGTTTTGTATGAAACAAATGAAACTAAATGAATAACTAAATAAGATACCAACCTTTCAGGGGGAAAAAAATATTTAATCTGGCAAAGCTATTACGTTAATATATAGACCATAAAACAATATGAAAGTAAATAATGAAAGTTGGATAAGTAATGTTAGTGTGACAATAATAAACATTGGTAAGAAATAATAATAATAATAATAATAATAATAATAATAATAATGAGATAATTTAGATATTTATCTGTGATATATACAGAGGTGTGAAAATTATTAGAATAATCTTAATTTTAAAGGTTTTTTAATAGTTCCTTCACAAATATTAATTGCATTGTTGAATATTGGTATATATTACTATACTGATGTAGGATATATTTACTACTAACAATGCCGGAAAGCATTGTTGTACATTGGTATTTTTCTTATTTTACAATTGTTATGGGAATTCAAAAATTATTATATTATGTTGGCGGAATTGGAAACATCAAAAATTATATGCACAAAACAGATGTATACGTTCATTTGAACCTTCACAACAATGTAAACGCAAAGAACAATTTGTTTAAAGCATTTCTTAATTAATTTTTGATGTTTCCAATTCCGCCAACATAATATAATAATTTCTGAATTCCCATAACAATTGTAAAATAAGAAAAATACCATTGTACAACAATGCTTTCCGGCATTGTTAGTAGTAAATATATCCTATATCAGTATAGTAATATTATATACCAATATTCATCAATTCAATGAATATTTGTGAAGGAACTATTAAAAGACCTTTAAAATTAAGATTATTCTAATAATTTTCACACCTCTGTATATAACCATTAAACATTGAGAAACCTGAAACAGCTATTATTGTTAACAAGAATTGTTAGAAAAATATTTCGTTAGCCTATTCTTAAATTGGTTTGATGTCTGACAGTCCCTGACATTACTCGGTAGGGAATTCCAAAGTCGAGGAACAGCCACAGTGAAAGAAGATGAATATGGTGAAGATGAATATTATATGGTAGCATTTAAAAATAGTCGATGATGTCACACTCTGTACAGTAATGGCTGATTTTTTTTTTTTGTAAAATTTTTCTTTCAAAATATTTAATTTAACGTGTCCGTGCATTTAAAAAAAATGAGTTCATTTTAGTTTTATTTGTATTATTCCTTACTTATGAAAAATCCTGTATAACAGTTTTATTTGCAAGTTTGAAGCGTGTAATGCTTATTTGGACAAGGCAATGACTGGTTGTTCAAATAGCCGAGGTTACGTTGAACTTCAATACGCCGAATAATCGCCGCCACGTGACCTTGTTTACCCCAGCATAACTGTAAACCAGCGATTCCGAAACTCGGGATGTGCAAACAGATTGGGTGGCTTCGGTGCGGACAAATACAGATTTACAACAACAATAAGCAGGCTTGGTTACGCCGTGGGTAAACAGCACGGCCAACGCCTCCTGCAGACGTTGATATGAACCCTAGCTGGGGGGGGGGGGGTATACTGCAGGTGAAATAGCCAGTGAGGGCTCCGGGCAAAATTGACTGACGCCCTGTGCATCAACATCTCTCTGTCTGTACTTATCGCCTCTTCTTATTATTTCTCCCTCCATTTGTATACATCTTTCTTAGCTTTTATCCAGTGGCGGCTCGTGGGTATTGAATTCAGAGGGGCTGCATACAAGAATAAACCAAGCAACTTACCTTATTTAAAGATTAGTTCCATGCGCCTTGTCTTGTAGGTTGCAAAACTTTTGAATCATCATTTTATTAAAATCCGATATGTCGTTTAACATAGTCTTTACAATGGAAAACATAGCTAATGCGGTCATCGGCCTAGGTCAATGGCATTTAAATGTGTTTAAATGAGACAGGCTCATGTCAGTAGATGTACTGGGATTTAAAAGAGTCCTGCGGGACAAAATTCCGGCACACCAGCGACGCTGATATAACCCCTGCAGTTGCGAGTGTCGTGAAATAAACCATAATTAATTTTTTTATATGCAGATTTGAACCTTAGAACTATCTAACTGGCGATATTGTAGTTGGTTGTATAATATATCTATATGATACATAAAAAAAAAAATGAAAAAAAAAAAAAAAAACTGAGCCAGAAATTGAATTCAGGATCTTCAAGAGCACGCACCAGGGCGCTTGCCTCATTTATTGTGATGTCGTTAGATGTTTCAGATTCCATTATGGTTTGAAGACATTCTAGCAATGGCTCCTTCTTCACATGAACAACATTTACTGTTCTTATTTTAAAACTCCATCTTGTTGCCCCAGCTGATGGAATTGTCTTTGAAACACATTAATCTAATACAGACTGTGTGGAGATCGAGAGATGAAAGCAGGGATACTGGATAAATCAGCAAAAAATATGCGAGCTTTGTAGGCTATTTTGTTTAGCGGCTCTTTCAATTATGAGGTTCAACTGATGGGCACTTAATTTCACATTTCTCCTGAATTGTTAAGGTACTGAACTGAATGGACTGTAAATATTGTACAGAATTAAACATTGTCGCACTTGTTATACTCACAACATTAAAGAAAATGTATTTAAAACTGCGCGCTACTGACAAACTGCTGCAAATTTTGCAGCGCCTGGAAACTCTGGATTCATGGCAAGGGGCTAGCAGGGGGAGGGGTAAAAGTAACGCGCAAAGCATCCGAGACGAGACTGGCAGCTCCAGGGGAGGAAGTGGCTTCACTTTATAGTCCTTGTCTCTGGTTTCGCTCTGGCAGCACCAGGGGAGGAAGTGACTTCGCTAACGATTGCGTGCATGTCAATGAGAGCGAAATTTTTTAAAAAATTCGAGCCGCTAAATAGAGACTGTATAATAAATTTATTTCACAACATAAAACGAGACAAGAGCCACAAATGACTGGGGGTGCTGCAGCTCCGCAGCCCCCCTTCGAAAGCCGCCCCTGCTTTTATCGAATTATAATGATGCAACAGTTTAAAACAAAAGACTGAAATGTGGCAAAGTTTTATTTCTTGGCTTATAGGTATATGACTAGTTTGAAATTAAATATAATTTAATAATGTGAAAAAAAAAAAACAAGGAAAAGGGCTGAAAATATCAGGGAATAGCAATGCAAATTAATTTTATAAATAGGCCCTAGTAAAGGAAAGGAAGGAATTATACAGTCGAATGTTTCAATACACACAGAAAATCTTGATTTTGATAAAATAGTGATATACGTTACAAGAGCGGTATGTTGACGTTTCATGGTCGAGGAAAAGATTGGAAAAGCGAAACGTAGTTGAGCCTTTTTAATTTCCGAGAACATGAAAACAAACATACCGCTCGTGTATCGTACATTATTTTGTGCGAAGATCGTCCATTACATACCTGAAAGACGAATTTCTAATTAGTTGCAATGAAATCTCCATGTTGGTTTCTGTTTAATGACGGCAACTTCGGAACACCAAAAATCTTTTTTCAACATTGTTGCTATAAAATGTTTTCTGTGTTTACTATACTCCAGCAGGCCGTGATATACGTCTGTCTTCCCCCCCCCCCCAGTCTATAAATGCGAACTTAAAACAAACGGTAAGGTTATGTAATGATTTATTTTTCATTTTAATATTTTAACAATATTATTTATATAACATATTGCAGTAATAACATCGGCATCTGGAATCTTGTTGATTTTTTCACGGCTTCCTTAATGTTACTTGTATCAGGAATGCAATAAGTTTCGTGGAGTAGTAGACTTTACTTAATTTTTGCAAATATTTAAAAACAATAATTAACAGTGCAATTTAGGTGAAATTGCAGTGGTAAGTTTCCAATTTATAATTATTACTATGTTAAACGTCTCAAAAAATAATATGTTAAAAGCCTAAAGCAGTAAAATGAATGTCGCGCTTAAGCGGTAAGAAGAGGGAAATTGTTATGTGTGTTACGTTGGGAATACTGAATGTGGTATTTCACACTTACCGCGAATTGGTTCTGTGCGGAAAACAAGCAAATACGCACGATCTCGCACAAAAAATCATGCTGCGTAGTGTTCGTCTCCTCTCTTGTAGATGGCATTTTACTGATGTTTGTGAAAATCCTGCTATTGGTATCACTTTACGTAATTATGCCATAATGGTCCCCAACATTTATTTGAAAATTTCCTGATGCATAGTACCTTAAAGCTATAAAACATTACTGTCAACTGGAGGAAGGGTATGCTTTATGCTTGTAGGTGATTTCGTCGTGTTCTATTTGGTTCAATGCCATGTCTGCATTATCCTTGTGGAGCCCTAACCTAAAACTCACTTTCATTCCAATCTTACTTACTCTCGGTCTAAAAGTTCTTGCTTCAGGTAAAATGCTTTCATCTTCACTCGGAAGGAACGAACTTTCTCGGACCTTCCGAATAGAAGCTGGAGTCCCCCAAGGCAGTGTCATATCTCCCACTCTGTATAACATCTATGTGGCAGATATTCCCCTCCCTAATAACCCGCTAGTAGGACTGGCACAATATGCAGACGACGTCGCATATTGGGCAACACACCCCCGACTTCCCTCCGCTAGGAAGTTACTCACTCAGGCAGTACCTAAATGGGACCAACACGTGGCGGATCACAGTCAACACAGACAAAACACAGATATACGTCTTCCGCCCAAAACTCCGGACTCGGGTCCTCCAGAACAACCCAATCACAATAGCCAACACTCAACTTCCACTCCAGCGGAATCTCACATATCTAGGAATACCCCTCACCTCCAAACTCTCCTGGACCGAAGTAGCTAAACAAACCTGGAGGAAATATAATGCAGCCACCAGAGCAATAAGCTACCTAAGTGGCATCAATCGACCCGGTTGTATAACCGAAACACTCCTCCACCTATACAAAGCATTGGTTAGATCCCTATGCATATATCCCTCCATTTTCCTCACACTAGCCCCTCCAACGACCCAATTGAAATTTGAAGCACGCGAAAGAAGAATTCTCCGCCAAATCTTCCAACTGCACAGACGCACCAGAATCAACACAGTTTACACTACGACAAAAACGAATCCACTCTTCACACACCTAAACAACATAAACAGAAATACACACATTCGGCAGGAAATCGCGTATATACACAACACATCTTCGCAAATCCCCCGAACACAAACAACAGAACAACACTGGAGAAACTCCTCTACAACTACCACCAGCCCCCACCACCAAACTAAACCACACAAACAAAACCGCAAACACTGTTGGAAATTTGAATACTGTCTGAGAGAACACACGACAGCAACAGAGAGGCAGATCAATAAAATAACACCACACCATGAAAGTCTCCATAACGATTCAGACGCTTCTGCCACCGGAAGGGGAAACTTAAAAATGTATGTATGTATGCACAGTGTTCTGCCCAAGAGCAGGTCTTTAACTGCAAACCCAGCATTTCCCATTCTTGCTTTCCTCTTAATCTCCCCATATAATACTTTAATGCTGTCTATCAACTGATATCTTTTGCCCCGAACTCTTGTCCCGTTCACCATTCCTTAAGCATTCCAAATTAACAAATTAGGCCTACACCAAAATAATTAAAACAAAAAAAATAAAGTAAAAAATGAAATAAAATAAATAAAAAGCCAATCACCGCACTCACACACCTACTGGCACTTATGCTAGAATGTATAAGTATGTAAATATATATTTATTGTTATTTATGTACAATGGCTGGAGAGGGCATTCTGCGTGTATTAAGACCCTAAAACGGCCTCTGGCTCAAAGCCAGTAAAGTCAATAAACATCAACAACACACAATTTCATTAAAAATCTTCGTGAATTCCTCCATCACTCACAATTATAAGAATATTTCTCTCCAATGAACAGTTTGTTTTTACGTTATAGTAAGAAGTTCAAGAATTTAGAATAGTTTAAATCATAAAACTGGAGTTTAAACCAAGAAAGGCAGCTAAACTGAACTTGAAAATACGTTTTATTGTTTAAGCCACAGTGTAAACTTCAAGTATATCAACAGTACATTATGCAACGAGCCTATAGTGAAGGTAATTAAGAAGCGAGTATGGATATTTATGAAACGAGCGCAAGCGAGTTTCATAATTTTCATACGAGCTTCGTAATTACCATTATAAGCGAGTTTCATACGACTTTTTATGCTCGACCATATTTCTAACTTGATATTATTAATTTTATTGTATCTGACCTGGAGCAATGTCCCGTATGTTGTGAGATGTGCGCAGACGCGAAAGTATTGATTTTTTCCGAGGAACAGATGTCCACATTGATCTTGCTAGGCCATAAGAACCTACAGAGATAACATTGAAATTAAATTAAACATTGAAAAACGAGAAGACAAATTGAATTTATTTGAATATTATTTACAATTAACGCTAATTATAGCAACAGAACATAACCTTGTGCGACAGTATTGGATTTCCAGCCTTCGTGACTTTTCGTTAATTCTCTTTCGATTGCATATCCGAGAATAATCGATACTTGCGGTTTTATAATGGTAGAAAGCTGACCTGTCATTGGCTGAACAGTTGTAACCTGAGTCGTCATTGGCTGAAAGACCTGAGCTTTAATGAGTATGTGTACTTTAATGACATGCATTAAAGGTCTGCTACCAGGTGTATAATTACTACATTTCGGCATGGTCGAGTATAAAATATGTTTAAACTACTATTGGCAATATGGTCTTTACAGTAACATTTAAAAATAGCATGAATTATTTCATCTTCAACTTTGATTTTATTTACAATTATATTGGCAGTATTAATTAAAACAATTGCCTGTCATGATCATCGCTACTGTTCTTGCTCCTTGTAGGCCTACTAGCAACTTTCTTAAAATACATTCAATGATATTACTTTCGCCGATATCCCAACTACGAAAAGTCGTCCGTATTAATTAAATCACTTACCAGGAAATACATTAGTTTCATTATTAGCGTGGTTAATGCAATCTATGATACTCGTTGAAACATTTCACCGGCTTTCTGCTTTCACACTTAATTATTGAAACAGATAACTAAACATTGTGTTTGAAGACGTGCTGCTTACTTTTCCTTCCGTTACTCTGTCCCAGCACTCAGTTTAATGAGAGAGAATTTGAAACAAATGACTGTGGCTTCTATTTTCACCGCGAGTTTAGCTAAACGATACTCAAAATTAACTGAAAACGTCTTTAATTAAATTTCCAGATGTACAATAGTGGCAAAAAAAACCGGTCCGACCCTTGTAGCTGATTTCAGAGCCTTGTTCACTCCAGAGCACGATAGACTGGTAACAAGACTTTCGTGGTTCGAATCCTGCCTGGGAAGGAAACTTTTTTTTTTTTTTGTTACTTATTCAGATTTATTCCCAATACTTTTCGATTGCTGGTAAAATTAATGTTCTGGGAATAATAAGTTAATTAAGTAGTAAACCACCAATATGTATCCCACTGTGTTGTTGTTTTTTATTATTAATCTATTTTTTGTGTACATTTTTATTCAATTGTCGGTTTCTGGTTTAATTATGTAAATCCTACTTAATTGTAATCTAATACTAATATGTATACTAATGTGTTTATTTTTATTTTTACTGTGTACATTTTTTATTGAATTATCGGCTTCTGTTTTTATGTGATTCGTATTTGATTCTAACAACATTAATATGTATTCCACTATGTTTATTTTTATTTTATGAGGTAAATTTTATGTAACTGCCTCTTTTGATCTCATTATGTACCTAAATTGTATCAGTATGTAATTACTTAATTCCGATCCAGTTTTTTGTTCAACTGTGTAAGCAAGTTTTAATCCTGGTTGAGTGTAAGAGAAGGCCTTACGGCGGCCTTAACTCTGCCAGGTTAAATAAAGCCATTATTATTATTATTATTATTATTATTATTATTATTATTATTATTATTATTAAAATATCGCTGCAATCGAAAAGTATTGTGAATAAATTTGAATAAGGAACAAAAAAAAATTTCCTTCCCACGAAAGTCTTAGTTACCAGTCTATCGTGCTATGAGTGAACAAGGCTCTGAAATCAGCTACAAGGGTCGGTCCGGTTTTTTTTTTTTTTTTTTTTGCCACTGCTGTACTCATCTCCAGGCAGGAAGCCACTGTACGTGCACCTTCACTCTTTTCTCTGTAAAGTCAACATTGTCTTCCTGGTATGATTTTGAGTGCACATACCTTTATAGGCCTACTGTTCTAGCAACCTGTTCCGTGGAAAAGAAACCTAATCTGTCAAAATGATTTTATTACGAAAACAGTTACTGAAATTAACTAAAATATTGTCGTTTGAATTCTCCGTCAGTCACCCCAAAACATTATGAAACATAAATTAATGTAGTTATTATTTCACATTGAGTCCTACTTGAAACGTGCAAGCATTCTTCTCTATGGAAAGTAAATTTAAAACATGTTACTGTGATTTCTTTCATTATTATTTTAATTACAAAATAATTAAGTTAACTATAAAATTTTTTTAATCCTTTTATAATTACTTTTGATTGTCTTATTTAAAAAATGTACTTTCTGAAAAAGAAATACGAAAATCTGAAATAACAAGAACAATAAAATTACCGTCAAAATAAACTCAGACAATTCCCAGCTGAATTCGTCGCTTTCCCTTGGTCTATCGTGCTGTTTGATTGTGTGTCATAAATGAATTTGAAACAAATGAAAGTGACTTTTAAAAACCAGAAGTGAATAACTTGCACTAACTGATTTTAATTACGGGAATAGTTGCCGGTAGAAGCTGAAACAATCGCCTGTTGAAATCGTCGCTCTTCCTTTGTTCCTTAAATTGTGTGTTACGAGGTACGCATTATCTTGCTCAGTTTACATTTCCTTAACCCTAGTGACGACACTGCTGTTTGCTCGGAATATTAGGGATCCGTACGCCGTGTTGACACATGCAAACACTGTCCCTCTCTATTGTTCCTCCATATATCTGCCTTCAGAATATCACGCTGAAATATAGACCAGGTTTGCTCTTCGCCCACGTATAATGTTAACCACTGCGGTGAGCACAACGGGGTCCGTTGCCTGTAAGCACTTCTGGTTCCTAGAGATGGATGCGATGTTATCAAATATGCACACAGTGAATATATCGTCCTGGTATCCGGCCATTGCTCGTAATTAGGGTTGGAAATACGCCTGTTTCACACGAGCAGAGCTTCAGTTGGCGATAGATAATGATGGAGCGCTTGTTGAATTGGAATTGTATACTTACTCTTTATTATTCCAATGCTCTATCTGTCCGTTGCAACAAATTGTCTTGTGTTTTGTGTATTTGTTGCTGAAATGATAGTCTTGGGTTCTCATAAGTAGGGAGGGGATTTTATGTGCTAAAAGTTTTAAATATATTTATTTTTTATGTGCTAAAAAGTACGAAAATATTTGCTAAAAATAAAAAAAATATATATTTTTTTAAATATGACAAAAATACCTTACTTAGCTTGAAAAAAACAAGTTATAGTTACTCACCAACCACACTTGAGTGCTAGTAGTTGGCCGAGAATTGCAGTGAACAACAAAGGTCATCTCCAAATTCTCCATCACAAATGCATGCCGATTATCTCTGAACAACGACTTATACTGTGAAAACGATCTTTCCACACCACAGGACGTCAGACGTGCATATTTAAAGAGAGGAATGTCACAAACACAAACACCGTCAATTTCACCTACAGGCACACCCTCCAATACTTGAGCAACTTTACACATTTTTTTATATCCACTGTTTTTCCCAAACACATTCCGGAATTTGTCCCTTAGTACTTGTACTTCTGAACCTGGTAGCGAGTCTAGTTTAATTTCCACGGCACGCACCTCCCTGTTTCAGACAACAGGTTTTTGGATGTTTCGAGTTTTTTTATGGTGTCACACAAAAAGCTTAAATTTGCTAATAGGAACGCCAAATCGTTTTTTAAACAACCATCTTTCAGTATATCTTGAAGGATATCGATTGACGAAGCCCGATAACAGGGAATCACAACAAGACGTATTGCCTTACTTGATGGACATGAGCGAGAGGCGAGAGATTTGTTTAAATTAAATAATGTTCATACCCGAGCTCTTATCTGTTCTGTTTCACAAACAAAGCGTGGAATGAAATCATCTTCAGCAACAATAAACATTCCTAATTATGTGTTGCAAGATCTCTCCTCCTTGTCCATGTTAATTTATTCTCTAATAATAACACTGATATGCTGCCTAGCAGTTCTCAGAACTTGAGGCGATACTATTACGAAAATGGATCACGGATACACCACACAGCGCTTAGAAACACGAAGCAACCAAGAATTCTTAAAAAGATAACGTACTTCTGAGTGATATAATTAATTTAGTTTTAAAATATTTAAAAGTTCTTGTAAAAAAAATATTTAAGTACAAAAACTCCAAGATTTGTGTGTTTATAGTAGATTTCCTGAAAATATGTATTTACATAATTTTTTTGTGAAAATATGTGTTTTTATGTGAAATAAAATTCGGGTTTTAAACTTGAAACTTCATGTTCGGAATTTTTAACTTTGTTAATTGTGTTTTATCACACGCAAAAATAATATTTAATTGCATAGGAATCCGCTCCTTACTCATAAGATTATGGTAAGGAATGGGATAGTGGCGAAGCGCCTTACTTCTAAAATTAGCTATGGGCGACAAATGACCGTTCGATTTTGCCTGGAGCCCTCTGAGGAGGAATTTTTTTTTTTTTTTTATCTGTCCCATGAGAATGTTTACAGGATCTTATTGATGTTTTTCTTTCCCGGCCGTCTCTAGGCTTGTCGCACGACCAAAGATAGCGGCATGGTAGTGGGGGAGTTCTGTCCGAAGAACAGGCATGGATACGTCTTTTGAATTTCAAAGAATAATGCAAATACTGGTAACGTTCCTTAGATTTGCTCCTAGTATGCACCAGTAAGAAAGCTTGCTTCTTTGCTGTACAAGCACCAGCAATGCCGGACAAAACTTCACGAAGCTGACTCGTACTGCATGTGCTTTCTCGCGTTTCATGCGCTTTTGGCAGTTCAGCTCTCTATGCAATCTGGCAACACTGCGTCAGCTGCGTTTCGTTGAGCCGGCCGCTGCCATGTTGCAGACAACATGTTAGGAATTAACCGAGTCGAAAATATGTTTTACTACAGTTAGAATAGCAAGGAAACATTTCAGTTTCACTCTCAAAATGTTACGACAGATTATGAATTGAGTTCATAATCGATAAACTCTTGTTTGCAATCCTGGATATTCTGTCTATAACCTGTATACGCCTATATGTAATAACTGTGTCATAGATCTTTTGCACGCAGTATCTTCGGAAACTTTCAGATGTTTTATATACACGTATAGTACGAGGTCTAGATACTGTATGTGTCAATTTAGAAAGATTAAAGCCAGGGTCAAAATAATTATACTGTATATATCGTAACCCAAAATGTCATAATAAATTGACAGAAAAGTTTGAGACATTTGAGTTCTTAAGAGTAGAGCTTGAGTGATGGAGAATTTTTTTTACCTACGAAAGTTTTAAATCTTTTCATATTATGCTTTTAGTAACAATCCTATTTATAAAATATAGTACTACTGGTAAAAGGTTAAAAAAATCTACTTTGTTGTTGTTTCTACTACACCTTTCACGTATTTGAATATTCTGATAGTGGAGAAACTTGACAATTTATTTACCAACAGTTTTTGCGACTGTGTGTAAGAAATTATTACGCATCTGAATTAAGAAGTGTGTCCTTTAATACAGGCTGAAGGTCAATGTATCGAAGGTAAAGAGGGTACACTTAGCTTGTACGTAATTATTTAATTACTACCCGTACCCGTGCGCTCCGCTGCACCCGTTAGAAAAAAATATAAAGTAATTACATAATTAAAATAGGACATTTGATCCAGGGAACATTCGTGTTTGATAGAAGGATAAATCGTTTAATAATTATGTTACTTAATTTAAATTGCATCCAAGTAATTAAAATGCGATCATTTTGGTCCAGAGACCACTCATTGGTGCAATGACAATTCCTTTAACATGTTTCTAATTTTTATTACATGCAACCATAGTTTAATGAACATTGATATCATTTAGATTTAATGTGTATACTTTATTTTACTTGTTATAGGTTTCCATTGAATTATGGTAATAACTTAATTTTAACTCTTGTTTTCTACGTATTCAGTAAATGTCGTTTGGCCCACTATGGTTCTGAACCCTTCAAATAACTTAAATTATATTATATAATATTGCATTATATTATATTATATTACAGTATATTATATTATACTATATCAGAAGTTACTGTAATAACATTATAGCATTATGTCCATCTAGAGAAACTACACTTTCCAATGGTGAAATAATAATTAATTATACAAATCGGTTAATTTAGCTTCCGATATTACTTCATACAAACACAGAAACATTATCTGTAGGCTATCTTTCATAGCTTTCGATTGTTGCTGTCCAAGGCCACTTATAGACGAAGTCATTTGTTTTTTATTTCATTATACGGCCTTAGATGGTAGTTATTTTAATTTTAAAACCCATTTATCTCATTAAATATCAGTCCTATCAAAATTTTTCAAGGAATAAAACTTATCGCAAATTATTTTTAAAGAAACTTTTGTTATGTAACTTTTTTTACAAAAATCAATAATAAGCGAGATATTTCGATTTATTTAATTCAGGTCCCCTTATAACCCCCCTTTTAAATAATGTATTTTGAATGCCATATAGCCTAAAATCTTAAGTTACAACGAACATAATTTATATTCCAATTTTCATCGAAATCCGTTCATCCATTATCGCGTGAAAAGGTAACAAACATACAAACAGACAGACATACAAAGAAAAAAAAAAAAGCGATTTTCGGTTTCAGGGTGGTTAATTATATATGTTAGGAGCAATTATTTTTGGAAAATCGAAAATTATCAGAAACATTTCGGCTACAGATTTGTTATTAGTATAGATGGACCAAGAAAAGACGTCTACAAGTTTAATCAGATTATTTGAAAGTGTTGAGTTTTGTCTTTTTACGTGTAGCACAGTCTTCATGTTTAAAATAAGTAAATCTAAAATTTGTCACCATAATATTTCACATCTGGTTCAAGATGCTATGCTCTGATCTTCCACAATCATACATATCATCACAAAGATCTGTTCAAATTTCTTTTGATTTTCACTTTGCAAAAACTTCGCTTCATATTAATGGATTATTAAATTCTGCAATACTGCAAGCATACAAGCACCGACTGCTCAGTTAGTTCTGATAGAACACTTAATCTGACCCTATTTATTCACAATAACACAGAAAATCATAATCATATTTTTATCATGTATATATCTTCATAGTTCACAAAAATGTTTAATTAATTAATTTAAAAATAAATTTAATTAGAGGAGCCTTTAGAGCCAACCTCAGCATGATATTCTGCATGTGATATTCCATCATTTAACAGTGGTCTGTATAGCAAGTTTGCTGGTGGACCAATAAATAAATTAAAAACAAAAATACGAATCCTATGACAACTAAAACGCATGTTGATGTCAATTCCCCCTGCTCGCTAATGTACCCCCGCTAGCTCGATTCTGTGGTATCCAATAGAAAATCAGTCTTAGCAGTCCTGTAGCTTCTGTGCAAGGAACTGCCAAATTAGCAAGAATCTTTGAATCAAGCCCTATAAGATGTCGAACGATTGTTAACATCGTATAAATGCGACCAGAATCAAATAATCCGAAACTGTCTTCCATTAATAACAGACTACATGACTATCGAAAATATAACCTGCGGAATAATTCTTAGCAAAGTATACAAGCGGCCAGGACTAAACAATTGAAAATAGTCTTTAATTAATTATAGAGTGCATGAATATCGAAAATAATATAACTTGTCGAACGGTTCTCAATAAAGTATGCATGCGGCCAAGACCAAACAAATTATCTTTCATTAATTATAGAGTGGATGACTAACGAAAATGTTATAAAGTGTGGAATAATTCTAAAGTATACATGCAGCCAGAACCAAACAATCGAAAAGGATCTTTCATTAATACAGAGTGCAAGAATGTCGAAAATATTATAAGCTGTGGAATAATTCTTAACAAAGTATACATGCGGCCATGACCAAACAATCGAAAAATATCTTTCATTA